>NC_056747.1:524863546-524893546 GCF_019279795.1 Protopterus annectens | reverse complement strand
ATAGTTATGCTATACTCCTGATTATTGACACTGTATAACATTGTATTGCTACTTAATGCCTTGTAATAATCTTGTAACACTGCTGTTTAATGCTAATTTATAATGAAAATTGTATAATATGTTGGAGCTTTTCTCCCCGGGCCTCTGCTGAAAAAGGGCTCTTCAGCTCAGTTGGACAATCCTGGTCAACAAATGTAAAATAAATGCAAAATAAATAAATTTAATTACAACAATGATACATTACAAGAACTCTATGTACAGGGCTGGACTAACGTGAAATGATGCTCTAGGGACTGCCGACTGTTTCATCCCCACCAACCCACACACACATGCACATATCCTCCAGTGTTCCCCTCTTTTTCCCCCATCTTTGGCTCCCCACACCATGCACATTACATTTTTCTTCCTTTTCTCAAATTTTACCTTAATTCTTCAGATTTTTAAAGAAGCTATAACTTTGTATATGCTCTGAAGTACATTTTAAAGTCTTTTTTGTATGCAATTTTTTTCATCCAATGATGGCTTAAACAAAAATAATGATTATGGAAATAAATTCAGTGTTGCTCAACTTTTTTTCTTTGCTTGCTTTTCAATACACCTTTCCTAACCAAGACAGCACAATAATAACCATTCAGAAAATTATTAAATCAAGTTGGGGCCAAGAAGTCATAGTGTTGTAGATGTTCTGGGATGCTCCAACAGTTACCTAAACAGAAATCACGAGTAAGAAAAAAGTTTGTCTTTTTTTTTCTTTCAAGGAAGATGTAAGTCATGAACGAGGCTTAATATTCAAAGCTGACAAAATAGTAGCTCACAATAAACAAGCCAACTGTTGTGAGGATACACAGATCTTATCTGAGAATCGTGTCTGCTTATCCTACCCTCTCAAAAAAAAAAAGAAGCCAGTCACTCATACTTTTCAACATCTCAGACCAAGAAATCTGGACAAAGCCTAAAATTATGGGGAGACAAAGGCCCAAAATTAGGGACAGATTTTAAATATTGCTGCTAGAAACTTAGAAAGTTTCTAGAATAATAGGATATGCTTCAGCATGCATTTTCTGATATATAAAGTGTGAATATGTGTGAATTTCAATGTATGTCATTATTTAGTGACTTCAATCCTCAGTGATTTGCCAGAAAGCCACAAATTTAATGAGGAACAGACCAAAAATATAAGGCAAAAATGTGGACATTCTGTGAAAATCTGGACAGTTGAGAGGTATGCAGTCACTGCCTGTGCATCCCTCTGGTGTTAGACTGAGATGAAAGCAGAGGCTTAAATGGTTATAGTCATGTATTTCAAGTGACTGCTGTCATACATATACATCGCATGCCTCCTGACCCCTAACCCCCAACCGCAGCCACCTGTACAAGTGCCTGATATATGATTGTGAAAAAAGTGAAAAAAATAATTATTACAGTAATGCATTTCACTTTGTTGCTCCTGGACAGTACACTACCCCTACACAAGCTATAGTAACCTTCTTTGTATACCTCTGATATCTGTGAGAAAAGTAAAAGAAACAATGACCACGCTGTCCCTAGCCCAAACACAATCTATAATGAATTCCTCTGCACACTTCTAAGATTTGACTGTGATAAAAATTAAAGGAATAATGACAATACAATCCTCAGCTCTCCACAAAACCTACAGAAACCTTCTGTACACATACATCAACGCTGGTTTTAAAATGGGTGTGTTTGAGAGCAGAAGCCACCACTAAGTCCAAATCAAATCCCTTTTATACAGTCTGGGAAGTGGGAGCCACCAAACTCCTAGAAGATGTAAGTCTGACTGTTCTGTGATATATTTTATGCCTTACTTTTGAAATATTATTACTTGATAATTGCATTTTTACTGATACCCAGAAGAGTAATGTATATATCCTGGCATTAATGGGTTTGCGCACAAATAAAAATCTGAGATTTTTTTACATATATACAAACAAGCACATGCCATAGCAATGCTAGTTTTGCACTTATTCCAGCAAATAGCTGTCATACCTTCTCAACCTCTTGGAGCAAGAAATCTGGACAAAGCCATACATAAAAGTGGGACAAAAGCCCAAAAATATGGACAATGTTTAAATATCAGTCTTACAAACTTAGAAAGTTGCTAGAATAACAGGTTTTGCATTAGCATGTATTTTCTGAAGGGTGTGAAGTCTGAAACTCAAATGTTTGTCATTATTTTCTAACTTCTATCACTAATGAGTTGCACTAATTTGCCAGTAAACCACAATTTTATGAAAAATGGACCAAAAATATGAAGCAAAAATCTAGACATTCTGCGAAAATCTGTACAGATGAGAGTTATGATAGCTATACATTGTGCAATACTGGTACTGCCACACCGGATCAGTGACTGTTGTTTAACAGTCATCAAACAGCAGCAGGGGTAAGTCATTTTATTTACTTCATTAAGGAGTGATGCATACTTGTCACTGTCCTGGATTTCACAGACCATCCCTGATTTTGCCTCATAGTTTTGTTTTGACCGTCATAAAAAGTTTTATATGCTGGTAAATCATTTAGGATTATAGGCAGTCAATAAATCCGGAGATCAGAGTTTTATACTTCTTGTCCAAAAATGCATGCTGATGTGAAATGTGTTATTCTATTAACTTTTTAAGTAAATTAAAGTAATATTTAAAATGTGTTTCTGACCTTGAGCCTTTATTCTACCATTATTTTTGGCATGGTGCAGAATTCTTCAGCAAAGAAGTTGATAGTTATAGTATCTGGTGTTTTGCCAGTATTTATAAAACTCCCCAAAAGAGAAAATCATACCTGAAGATCAGAAGCATTAGCTCTTCCTAAAATCTAAGCTAAACTCTGAGATCTTGTCACTCTGGGCTGCTGATCTATCTAGTGCTCACTTTGCTCATGTTCATTATCAGCTTTATCCTAACAGGGTAATTTCACAGCCCTGTTCAGTTAAAGAGCATAATCAGAAAATGAATACATTTTTCCCCAAACAGCAGCAACTTTATGGTACCCCCACACAGTCAAGGATGATCAAGGAGTCCTCCTGCAGCCACAAGTATTGCAGGCACCTAAACCTAGCTAAGTTGATAGTTTTAGTGGGAAGAATGTCCACCAGTAAGATTTAACTAAACCAGGTTCACTATGTCAGTAGTAAAATACTTAATGGAAATGTGAAGCCAGAGATATCAATGAATTTTAAAGGAGGTATAAATAATAGTTAGTTTGATGTGGATATCCTACAACTGCCCACCAATATATGTGATGCCCCACCACTGGCCCAGTAATCAAGAAGCCTCAATCCTCACCACTAGCATCAATGGGGGATGTACACTGGGAAGGATGACAAGTACACACACAATAAAGTGCAGTTTCCCTTAAGAGCACAGAGAGAGACCACAGTCAGTCTGGGGCTGGTTTTGCCATCTTTCTCCAGATCCCCAATAAGACTCCCCACTGGCAAAGCTATAGGGTTGAGATCTAAGCTGAGTGGCTAAGCCAAGACCTCCAGCACCCTCTCTGTCCAGCCAGTGCTTCGTTTCTCTGCCCAAGTAGCTGACACTCACACTTTGAGGTTTGATTTTTATACATATGTGCACACAAACACACACACACATACACCTGGGAAAGGCTGGCACAGGTTTACTAGCTATGCCCCCTTTTGCCCAGACTATAAGGTAGTTATCACTGCCACCAGCCACTCATTATCAGCTACTTTAAGGCCCTTAACAAAGGGTGTCCAATCTTGCTGTGCAATGTTACTGTTAATACAAATGGTAGTTTGACCAAGAGCAAGACTATTACGAGTGGCCCACAGTGTCACCAAATAAATATGCAAATACTCTCAGAACTTAAATACGTCTCACAAATATCAGCCACAATGAAAGGTTTAAATATATTTAATAACAAATAATAAAAGAACAAGAAAATACTCAGTAAATAATCACAGTTACATCAGAGTTTCAAATCGCAGGAAATATTTAAAACAGCATTGCAGCACAGTCTCAAATAAATAAAGAAAACATCTAAGCTATACTTCACTATATTCCTGACTGTATCTAAGAGAAACTACTGTACCCTAGTTAACTTACTTACAGAGCAACAAGGCATATGTGGTGAGTGGATGCCCTTATCAGGTCAAAGACAAAATACAAAATACCCAGTCTGTCTCGCAGAGAGTTCTTAAATTAATGTCCCAAATATTACTGCTGGGATAGCTTGCAGAATGACATAATTTCTTGTCATCTGACCCTATCTCAGGTGAAAACCCCCACTGATGCAGCTGACAGCATTCAGCATCTCCCTGTGAAAATACATAGACCTCAGACGTTTTGGCAAATGGTGGAAGTCGTAAAATAATTTACATTCCTCCACATTTAAAGACAATACAAAAAACTTCTAGTTCTAGGCATTGTGTCTCCTGTTGCACTGAAACTGAAAGATAACATCTCTTTTTATGACCCAGCCATAAAGTAATTCAATCTTGACTATTCTTCTGAAGGTAACTTCTTGTGTTGCAGTTTCCATTGTTAAAATATATACATCTAAACAGTTACAATAGTATATATACATTTCTGCTCAGTACTTTACAAAATATCTCTTCAGCACACGTCTGTACAATATGACATACAGTTCTAATACTTCTGTAAAACAAGCATCTTACATATGTTCATAGGTTCATAGGTGTGTACTAGGCTAATGGCCCTGGAGCCTTTACAAGCCTAGCCCATAGATGTGCCCTGGCATCATGCCACCTGAAAAACAAAACAAGACCAACTATTTTACAAATTCAGAACTTTTTTTTTAACCATGTTGAATCCATTTACACACCTATTATCCCTTGAGGGGTTACCAAGTCTGACCAGGTTTTGATGTCCTCAAACTTCACCTTGACAAGGCTAGCTCACTTCAATTTTTCAGCTGGAAACTCAGTCAAGCTATCAACATTGAAGAAGAAGAGAGTCTCTATTACAGCTCCTGTTTCAAGTGCATCACTGATCAAACGCCTCCCTTCCAAAAGAATCTTCCCATGCTTTTCACATAACTTCTTTGACTTGGAAATGGTAACTACCTTCGCAAGTCTTTTGAAGCATGTTGACATTCACAAATGACACATAACCATTTACAAAATTCCAGACAGCTGTGCTGGCAGTATCTCATTTTGTTACACTTCTATATAAATCATGTTAATATTCTCAAATGACATACAATCATTTACAAAATTCCAGCTAGCTGGGTTGGCAGTATCTCCTTTCATGACCCCCCCCCCCCGAAGACTCAAGCTAGTTTTTCAAGTGACCCTTAAGAAATGTTGCTTGAGAGGTTTAAGCCTATCTGAGAATACCTTACCCCATTCCCTGTCTTCAGATTCCAGCTACCTTTGTATTATTGACCCCAGTACAGTGCTGCACTGTCTTATCATATGACTGCAACCCTAGGCTCCACCATAGTAATTTGGGATTTGGCTGGCTGGCTCCCTGTAGCCATAGATCCCCCTCAGACTCCTCCTGCCTTGTACCGCGAATACTTAGCACCAGGGCCTCCCTATCATGGTAAGGTTTCATCATGTTAACATGGTACAGTTTGTGCCCCTGCCTTCTGCCTAGCAGTTCATATCATGTAGTTAACCTCACTGACCTTCATTACCATTTTGAAAGGTCCCTCCCAAGCTGCCTGCAGCTTGTTCTGTCTGACAGGAATGAGAACCATAACCTGCTGCCCTACATTATACTCTCTAGCTTGAGCATTCCTGTCATAACAGACCTTTTTCTGCTGTTGGGCTTCTGCCAGATTCTCCTGGAACAAGCCCATGAGTTCCCTGAGCCTTGTCCTGAGGTTTAGGACATATGCCACAACAGACTCCTGTTGAGATTCACACTCACCCTCCCACTCATCATGAATCAAATCTAGAGGTCCCCTCAACCTATGCCCATACAGCAACTCAAAGGGTGAAAACATGTGGATTCCTGGGGCACCTCCCTGTAAGCAAACAACGGATGGGGCAAATATTTGTCCCATTCCCTTTTAAACTGGTCTGCAAATGCCCATAGCATGGTCCTTAGTGTAGAGTTTAACCTCTCAACCAGACCATTAGTCTGGGGATGGTAGGGATGGTCTTTAGGTGCTTCACCCCACAATGTTTCCACAAACAAGCCAGCAGGTCTGACATGAAATTGGCACCTCTGTCAGTCAGTTTTTCTTTTGGGAAACCCACCCTGATGAAAATCTCTAACAAAGCATTTGCCACCTTTTCTGCTTCAATAGATGACAGGGCCACCACTTCAGGGTATCTGGTAGCATAATCTACTACCACTAGGATATACTTTTTCCCTGTGGAACTTGGGGTACTTGGAGCCCCAACAATATCCATAGCTACCCTCTGAAATGGCTCCTCAGTCACAGGCAAAGGCATCAAAGGAGCTTTCACCTTGTCTCCTGCATTGCCTACCTTTTGTCACTGCTCACAGGTCCTGCAGTACCCTGTTACATCTCTGGAAATCCTAGGCCAATAAAAGTTCTGCATAATATGTGTCTTTGTATGCTTTATGCACATATGACCTGCAAAGGGAATATCATGGGCTATGGCTAAAAGTGCCAGATGGTAGGCTCTGGGCACTACCAACTGGTGTATTCTCTCACCCTCTAGCCCTCCTTCAGGGGTCCACTCTCTATACAGTAACCCTTTGTCCAAGTATACAGATTCCCCTTTTCCTTGACAATCAGGTGCCTCACTGGTTATCTTCCTCAGGCCTTGTAACGTAGGGTCTGAGAGCTGAGCCTGTCTCAACTCTGTCTTTGTAACCCTTCCCAGCTCCCCTTCCACAGGAAGTCTGATATTCTCTGAGAGTGGTGCCTAACTGTCAGCCTGAGTGCTATTGCCCACCTCTGCCCTTGCAGTCACTCTGTCCAAGGGAACACCAGTACCCACAAGCAGCTGTGGCTCACCTTCAGTTTCACTGCTACAGGGTAGCTCTCTCTCTGAAGTAACCACCACACCAGTCCTGGCTTCAAGTCTGTGGTCTGTCTGGGTCCCGCCAGGCTACCAGACCCACAAGCTTGTCTCCAAGACTAGCTACATGTAACTGCATGCACACAAGGTACTGCATTATCAAAATCATTCCCTATCAGGACATCTGCAGGAATATCCTCAAACACACCTACTTGCTTGCTTCCTTTTCCACACTCAAAGTCACAGTAAACCCTGGCCAAAGGTATTTGAAATGAGGTCCCTCCTAAAGCTCTGACTGGAGTAGACTGCCCAAGCAAGTAGTGCTCCTCTTTAACCATTGCAGACTTCACAATGGTTAGGTCAGGGGCTGTCTCTCTCTTAGCAGTGGCCTCTTTTCCATCTACTAAGATAAGATATAACCTCTTGTGGTAGTTTGGTACCCTTGTTGTCTCAAGACAACTTACTGCTGGCATTCTGTCATTCGCAATTACTGTTTTTCCTACCTTTTGTTCCCCACCTTTCCTCCATGGACATCTATATGCTACATGGCCCCACTGGTTGCATTTAAAACATTTAACCCTTGGTCTTGGACATGTACCTGGACTAGTGGCTTCCCCTGCTACTGTCAGACTGTGTTGGAGTGGTCTAGACTTCCCACCATAGGTTCCCTTAGACTCATGAGCAGCACTGGGTATCCCTTTCCTGTACAGTGATGCCCTGCTTGCTAGGTATAGGTCTCCCTTTTTCCCAAACTCATCTGCGGTATTACATTGCCTATCAGCTAACTAGATTCTCTTGTCCTCAGGCAAAGTACTAAGGGCCTGTTCCCTCACAGAAAGGTCTGCCAGCCCTTCAAAAGTGGTGACCTGACACCCACTCAACCACCTATGAAAATAAGTGTTTAGTTCAGCAATATATTCACACACAATTTCATCTGCCTTGCGTCTATGTTCACAAAACTTTTTCCTATAAGCTTCAGGTGTTAACTTAAAACACTCTAGCAGACAGTTTAACAGTATTATAATTTAAGCAATTAGTATCAGAAAATTTAGAAATAGCAGTTACAGCTTTACCATGGAGTAAGGGGGTCAAGAACCATATCCTGATCCCCTTGGTCAACATTATACTACTTACTTACCCTTCCAAACATATGAATAAAACTGTCAGAATTATCACAATCTGTACATTGTGGAAGAAATTTACTGACCTTTGTTGTTTCTGGGGTTCAGTTACTCCCTTCCCCATTACCTCCATGACCCTGGCGAAGAGTAAGCATCTCCTTTTCATGTTGCTGCTGCCTCTCATTCTCCTCAGCTTCCAGATGTCTCAGCTTCTCATTCTCTTTGTCCTCCAGGCATCTCAGTCTCTCTGCTGATTCTATTTCCAAATGTTTGGCCTCCAGTTCAAGCCTCTTTAACTCCAGATGGATTTTTAAGTCCTCTATGGAAAGGTTGAACTGTCTGAGAGTTGTACATCCCAAAGGCTAATCTGATTATCCTCATGGTTGCTAGTCTGTGATGCAGCTGTGACTAAGGCTGCAACCATTTCTGCTTTAGTCAGGTTGGCATGCCCCAGTCCTTTGGCTTGGCACATGTCAGACAACTGGCTCCTTGTCAGCTTGCCATACCCCTCTGCTGACATCCTTGCTTGCTCTCCCTAACTAAGCTAACAAAAATAATAATAATAATAAAATTTTTGTGATATGAAACTCTGAATGTTCACTGTGTGGCTGATTGGGAGTACAAACACCTTCTTTAATGACCACTGTTTATAGACTACAGGAATTCAATATCCACACCACTGAATCCTAATATGTGGTTATCCCACCACTGCCAACCAATATATGTGATGTGTATATCCCACCACTGCCAACCAATATATGTGATGTGGATATCTCACTACTGCCCACCAATATATGTGACACCCTACCACTGGCCCAGTAATCAAGGAGCCTCAATCCTTACCACTAGCACCAGTGGGAGGCCGTACAATGGGAAGGATGACAAGTACACACACAATAAAGTGCAATTTTCCTTAAGAGCACAGAGAGACCACAGTCAGTCTGAGGCTGGTTTTGCCCTCTTTCTCCAGATCCCCAATAAGACTCCCCACTGGCAAAGCTATAGGGTTGATATCTAAGCTGAGTGGCTAAGCCAAGACCTCCAGCACCCTCTCTGTCCAGCCAGTGCTTCGTTTCTCTGCCCAAGTAGCTGACACTCACACTTTGAAGTTTGATTTTTATACATATGTGCACACAAACACACACACATACCCCTGGGAAAGGCTGGCACAGGTTTACTAGCTATGCCCCTTTTTGCCCAGACTATAAGGTAGTTATCACTGCCACCAGCCACTCCTTATCAGCTACTTTAAGACCCTTAACAAAGGGTGTCCAATCTTGCTGTGCAATGTTACTGTTAATACAAATGGTAGTTTGACCAAGAGCAAGACTATTAGAAGTGGCCCACAGTGTCACCAAATAAATGTGCAAATACTCTCAGAACTTAAATACATCTCACAAATATCAGCCACCATGAAAGGCTTAAATATATTTAATAACAAATAATAAAAGAACAAGAAAATACTCCATAAATAATCACAGTTACATCAGAGTTCGAAATCACAGGAAATATTTAAAACAACATTTCAGCACAGTCTCAAATAAATAAAGAAAACATCTAAGCTATACTTCACTATATTCCTGACTGTAGCTAAGAGAAATCAATGTACCCTAATTAACTTACTTACTGGGCAACAAGGCAGATGTGGTGAGTAGATGTTCTTGTCAGGTCAAAGACAAAATACAAAATGCCCAGTCTCTCTCTCAGAGAGTTCTTAAATTAATATCACAAATATTACTGCTGGGATAGCTTGCAGAATGACATCATTTCTTGTCATCTGACTCTATCCCATGTGAAAACCCCTACTGATGGAGCTGATAGCATTCAGCATCTACCTATGAAAATACAAAGACCTCAGATCTTTTGGCAAATGATGGAAGTCGTAAAATAATTTACATTCCTCCACATTTAAAGACAATGCAAAAAACTTCTAGTTCTAGACATTATGTCTCCTGTTGCACTGAAACTGAAAGATAAAATCTCTTTTCTGGCCACCTTCTGCCCATGTGTGTGTGTGTGTGTGTGTGTGTGTGTGTGTGTGCACGTGTGTCTGTGTGCGTGCGTGTGTGTGTGTGTGTGTGTGTGTGTGTGTGTGTGTGTGTGTGTGTGTGTCATTTGGGCAGGGACACAAAGCCCTAGTTGGACAAAGAGGGTGCTGGGGGTCTTGGCTTGCCCACTCAGCTGGGATCTCATTTTTTGAATGTTATGAAATCTGAAACGCATGTATGTCAATATTTAGTGACTTCAGTCCTCAGTGATTTGCCATTAATGCTACTTTACTGCAATCTTGCCACAAACTTCATATTGTAGTATCCAGTAGAACACTTGATTTCAAAAGTGAGTGGGTGTACAACATTGGAAAACATTTAAAGCGTGTGGAAGAATGGACAATCCAAAATGGCCATAGGTGTGAGTGTGCATATGTATGTTTAATATGCAAGAACAGCCATGGCAGAGCTGGCCACCTGGTAGTATAAACATTGGCATAGATTATTGTCACTGTTGATGTGGCACCCTGACCGTGTGTACAAAAATGGAAAAAAGGGGATGTGGATGGATGGATCTTAGGACTATTTAATTTTTTTTTCATCTGCTGACTCAACGGGTCTATATTAAATCAGCAAACACTTAAAAAAGTGAACGCTGATTTATCGACCCCATGTAAACGAAAAATTACAATCCCGAACACTTAGAACAGCGATTTTTTTCCCAGGGAAAAAAATCACTGTTTCAAAAAAGAAAAAGAAAAAAGTTTAAAACATTACATAAAGTGGGGGACGTCATCCCCCACATCCCCTACCAACTCTGAGATCGCACTACAGTGACGAAAATGGCAAAATAACGAAGGCGGCCAAGCAATTTCTTTCCCAGGGAAAGAATTTGCTTATATGCCATTTTGGTATTTTGCCGTTCCATGCTTTCAAGTTCGATCAAGACACATTTGAAAGAATGCATCTTCAATCGTATCATAGGGAACCGACTCAACACATATTAGGAACTGGATTGTTTTAGTTTAATTTAATGTTTAATTTGTTGATATACAAGTATATACAGCTATTGGCTTCCTTTATAAATTGTGTCCTATAAAATAGCTCACTGTACAGTGATTTAGGGTTGCAGACTTTGCAGATGTTTTTTTTTATTTTCTAGTTAGCATATACTATTTAAACAGATAACAGCACATTTTACTTTTACCTTTCAATCTGCTACATTTTTGAATTCCTGGAAAAAAAAAGCACCATTGGTTTCTTTGTATTTCTCTGAACAGAATTAGGTGTAAACTATTGTCTCATTTAGAAACACTTGTGACATCATCTCACTAGAATGATATTCCTAGGACAGCTGTTGTTTTCTTCCTGAATAAAGAATTACAGGATAAATTAAATAATAACAGTCTGTTCTCTGTTTCTAATGACTATTCTGTGTCACTTTTCTGGCATTTGATTAGTAGGTTGGATATATATCGATTAATTGACAGCATTTTCGAGCGCTATATGATTGATGGAAAAAGACAGAAATGAGTTTTGAACTCCAGGGGTACATTTTCTTTGTAGGGGACATGCCCCTTGCACCCCCATGTGTAGGTACACCCCCACCCCCCGAAACTTAAGAATACCTACTCAAGGTCACAAAACAGTGAAAAAAATCCACTGTTGGTGAAATGTGTTTTGCTCTTTTCTTGTTGATTGTACAGGACTTGAGAAAAGTGCTGCGATGGATGAACAGGAACCCAACAAGGTCAAAGACATAATTTAAGGCAGAGAGGCCTAGCTAGGTTAAAAAAATATATTCGTAGAAAAAAATCATACAAATGAAACAAGTGAGAAATCTAAGGATGGGACATGAAAAGAGTAGCACAAACTGGATGAGAAAAGTGAGAAAGAGTTGTGAAGTGCCAGGGAGGTGACTTGTTCATTGAGATTCCTGGTGGCAGGGACTTTGAGGTCTGCAGGATAATGGGAAGAAACATAAGAGAATATGAGAGCTAAAGATGGTAGTGGGTTGATTTGATAGGTGAAAGAGAGAGAGTAAAGGACTAGATATGAGGAGTCAACAGAAGCAAGAAGCATGGTAGAATAGGAAAAGAAGAGGAAGAAGAGGAGAGAACAGCAGGCCTTCTGTGAAGTTTGTCAGAGGAGTACAGACAGGATGGGGGTTTAGGTTCAGACTAAGAGGAAGGAGGAAAGTGGGAGATGCATTCACTAAAGGGGGGACAAGGAAGCAAAATTTTAAGGCTGAGTGCAGAAGGCAGTGACAAATTATGAAAGAGACAGAAAACGTGTTGGCCATGCAGAAACCAACACCAGCAGGATGAAAGTAGTTAAGGAAGGAGAGTCAGCCAGATGGGGGAGAGAGGGCAGGTAAGATGCAACAATGGAGACGTCTTGTTGAAGCACCACAGGAGGGGATGAAAATGGATTTAATGCAGCACACTGAAGAGGGGTAACTTGCACAGATAGTGAACAGGGTTGGGATGGTAAAAGTGGGTGAGAAAACATTACCGATAACAAGGGGAAGTGGCACAGAGGAAATTTTGAAGGAAAAAAGAGCTAGAGTGACAGCAGAAAAAAGGGTCTTGGTGACTGTAGACTCAGTCACAAGGGAGATTAAGGGTTTGGTAGTTGATAGAGTGATGTCAATGAAGCCATTCTCAGGACTTAGGTTCAGTAAGACATGAGAGAAGGTGACCAAGGGGCGGAGTGGATGTATGCTGTGGTTCATGTAGATACCAAGCACCTGTTAGAGAACACAACTAAAGTGGCAGTAAAGGAGAACAGGGAAGTGGTAAAGATATGCTAGAAGGGGGAGTGCTGGTGGCAGCCTTTTCAGGAGTACAACTTGTACTGCTAGCCAGTACAATGAAGAAAGAAAGGATTAGGGAGCATAATGACATTTTACAGTATTGAACATGTGAGAGAGAGTTTGGAGATTGTTAGGAGGATGGGGTGAGATGTCACAGAGAGTCCATCTGTATACATAGACAGATTTCATCTGAGTTAAAAAGGCACATCTTAATGAATGGTTGAACCCTTAAATAAGTTGGGCAGAAGAGATGAAGTATCACAGAAGCTGGATGGGGAAAGAATTCAAGTAGTAAACAAAAGGTAATAACAGATTTGGAACATGGTAGAGTAGGAAACAAGGGAGACTTTCTTTATTGTTAAAAGGAAATATTACTTTCCAGTTTATGGAATTTGAGTAGAAAAATGGGGAGCCACTAGCAGTGATCTGGAAGGTAAAGCTGGACATTGTTGGTATCATGGAAACCTAGGCCATTCACAAGAGGGGTGTAGGATGGGAATCTTGTTCTCACTGAAGGTAGTTTTGGCAACAGTAAAAAGTTTGAAAGCTTCACATTGAAATCACCTTTGGCAAACATAAGAAAACTATTTTTTTTTTTTTGCAAGAGTGCACTCCCACACACACACACTGAAACTTATGTATACCAACTCCATGGTCACACAATAGTGACAAAAAGGCAAACTCCGCTGTTGATAAGTTAGTTTTGTTGAACAGTGCTCGCACATTTTACATTTGGTGAAACAAACATTGCTACTCTGACACATTCCCGTGGCATGGGGATGCCTGGGTATAGCTTGTTTAGAAATAACAGAGCAGGGAGAATAGCAATGTTCATAAAGGAAGTCATCAGATGTGTGGTCAAAAGGGAGGAAAAACTTCAAACAAAGAGTATGACGGGGAGTTGGCAAAGTCAAACTCTTTGTTGAGTGCCCTAGCAGTTAAAGTAGAGGGAATGGTGATGTTTGTTAGATTGATACTGTGTATCATCCTCCTGACACATCAAGAGAGCTGAATGGCAGACTGGAGTCAAGAGTAAAGGGTCTGAGTAGAAGGACAACTGTAATAGTTATGGGCATCTGAATCTGTAAGTAACAATCTTGGATATTCCACGTTCCATGACTGAAAAGAAGTGGGAGTTGATTGAGCTCTTGGTTCAAGAGGAACTTAGAAAGCTAGTGCAGGACTGTACCAGAAAGGATAGAATTCTGGATGTGGTCCTAAGCAAGTGAGGAGAGGGTCAGAGACACCCAGATAAAGTTCACATTAGTGAAGAGTGATCATGCAAATGTGCGATATAAGTTGGGAGCAGATATGACTATAAAGACACACATTGGTATGAGTTTTTAAAACAGTGGATTATGCTGGTCTTGGAGAGAGGGTCAGATTAGAAATAGAATACTTGGAGCAAAAATGAGAGAGTAAACAACTATAGGACTGGGTCATGAGAGGAATACTCTGGGCTATAGACAAGTGTTTAAGGAAAAGGCTAATGCTGCTACAAATAAATATGAAGTACAATTTAGGACAAAAGATGGAGCCCATAAAAATGAAAAGTACATGGTAGGGAGGTGCCACAGGCATAGTAAAGGAAACTAGCAGAAGGGCAACAAATGTGGTGAGGGCAGAAAGGGAACAGGTTGAAAGGAAGCTTGCTACAGAGATGAAGAAGGGGAACAAGGGCTTTTCTGGCATAAAGAAGAATGGAGGAAGAGGGCACATACCTGGGTTGAGTGTCAAGAGGACTGAAAGAGAAGAATAGTAGGCCTACACTAAGATAGAAAGGAAGAACATGGATAGTGAACTAGTTGCCCTTAGGAATGATAAGGCACAAGGATCCAGTGAAGTAAATGAGCTGACTCTCAGAATAATTCAGATTCGTTAGGAATCTAGATGGTTTGCAGGCATAGCCCTACATGGAGATCAACAGGTCACTGACCAGTGCAGAAGCGTCTGAAGCACAGAGAGAATGATACCCTTTTACAAGTAGAGAAGCAGGAAAAATCCCGAGATCTACAAGCCTTTTAGTTAACAGCAGTGATGAGAAAACCCTTGAGGCTGGTAGTATTACTAGATGACAACAATCTCTAGAACAGCAACCAATGTCAATTCATGATCAGAAGGATCTGCCAGTCACACCTGGTCTTATTGTGTTATACGTGAATTTGACAGCAGAGTGCCAGTAGATGTGCTTTTTGGGGACTTCATCAAACCCTTTGGTCAGTACCACACATGTGACTAATAGGAAATCTGTAAGGTTTGGAGGTTGAGCCACCTGAGGTACTTGATGGCTGCATGGCTGAATGCTAGGATTCAGAAGGCTGTGTCAAGAAAAGATATTAGGACTGATGGATGTGTTTAGTGGAGAACTGCTGAGATTAGTCTCAGGGCTATTTCTCTTCTCTGTGTTTGTACTGAACATACTGGAGGGAATAGAGCACAGGGAAATCCTCTTTGCTGATGTCACAAAAATGGGTGCAGCAATACACAATTGGAAGAGAGTTTAAAAAAGGATTGCAAAGGCTGGCCAGGTGGGTCAAAAGGTGTCAGCAGATGTTCATTGCATAAAAATGCAAAGTACAGCATTTAAGTCACAACAGTTCCTATATGAATTATCAGCTGGAGGGGTGGAACTGGTAGGAACAGTACAGGAAGTTATATGGGGTTGTTCTTCATTCCCCAAATGGACTGTCAGTAGCAAATTGAAACATCAGTGGCAGCAAGAAATGGAATGGTGGGTTACACCATCTGAGAGAGAGGGAGAGAGAGAGACTCTATACAGCAGGGTCACAGCACACCTTGAGTATTGCATGCAGCTCTGGAGGGCATACAGGGACATGAAGGTACTGGAAGGAATCCAGAGAAAAGTCACTAGAAAGGTATGTAGAATGGAGTAGAAATGCTATAACTAGAGACAAGAGGAGTTGAGATAGAACTCTTCCTACTAAAGAACAGAAGATACGCTGGGCCCAGTCATCGTATACAACAAGAAGAAGGACTTTATGTTATATTACTACACTGAACACTCTTTATGGACAGATGTAGCTGATTATTTTGCAAAAGGTATGAATTTTGTACCCAAAAGTGAAATGAACTTGACTAATGTACTAATTGATTTAAAATGATATATACGTAGAATGAATTTTCAACTGTTATTTAAGCAGGATAATAGTAACAGTATTTATGATACATTAAGAACAAGTAGCTTATATAACCCACCAGTACACCCCGCTCTAAATATATTTGAAAAAATGTGTGAAATTGATTTAAGGGCTCATTATGAAAGCAATAACAAAAAAAGAAGGAAAAACAACAGTAATGATATAGGGGAAGAAATTATGGACTTCATACATTTTAATGAATTATGGGTCATGAAACCCGATAAGGGCGTGGGGGTATTGTAATTATGAAGCAGGAAACATACAAGAACAACATAAATGGAATGTTACAAGCAGAAACATATGAAAGAAGTAGTAGATCAGAATTAAACAGTGCATATCTGAGAGTAACTAATCAAATCAGAGAAATGTTCATAGAGAGAAGAATAGACATGTTCTTCTTTCAGCTTTTCCCGGTTAGGGGTCACCAGAGCAGAACTGCAGTCCGCTAATGATGGGCAGTAGATTTTTTACAGGTGCCGAGGTGCCAGCATGACGCCCAACCTTCAACGAAGGCACAGAGAAGAAGAATAGACATGTATGAATTTAAATATCTAAGTGTTACATCACCCAGAATCCCTACAATTTTTGGAGTCCCTAAAATCCACAAGTCAGTTAACCATCCACCTATGAGACTGATAGTGGATGGTAGGGGCTCCATCACTGTTCAATGCGCTCAGTATATTGACACTAAGTATAAACATTTTTTAACACAAGAACAACATCTGTGCAGGTACTCTTGGGATTTCCTGTCCAAAATGAACACTATTAGATTTAAAAAGGAAGATATTATGACTACTATAGATGTAAGGGATTTATATACCATCATTCCACACAATATAGCCCTAGAATGGACCAGGGATTACTTGGAAAACAAAAACCTGGACCAGACTATAGTAAATAATGTCATAGAACTCTTAGAAATAGTTCTCACCAATAACTACATATACTTTGAGGAAGAAATTTACAAACAAAAAGGAGTGGCCATGGGCTCCCCAGTGGAGTCCTTTTTGGCAAATGTAGTTATGTTGAAGTGTGAAAAGAGGTTTGTGCATAACAGTGTCCACACAGACAATATTAAATTCTACCTGCACTATTTGGATGACATCTTCCTTATATGGGGAAATAATGAGGCTACATTAAAAAACTTTCTGCAGTATATTAATGAAAGTACAGAGTTCCTTAAGTTTACATGCCAATACAACAAAAACGAGATGCCATTTTTGGATGTTATGCTTAGGAAGAATTATGGTTGGGGGATATGTAGCTAGTATATACAGGAAACCAACATATGCAAATATGTTACTCCACTTCACCAGCTGCCACCCCTTTAAGCAGAAAAGGGCACTGGCAAAGGGCCAATTGGTTAGAGTGGCCAGAATGAACACCTTAGATGAAGACTACTATAAAGAAGTAGATACCCTAGTAGGGATGTTAACTAGAAGAGGTTACCCATCAGAATTATTAAATGAGTTAACATTAGAAGCTACATCTAAAAGAAAAAAATGGATTTTATCAACCCATTTTGACAAGGAACTTGCAAAATAAGGTAACTACCAGTACTACTAGAAATCATGGTAATCATAAAAAATACCATAATGCCTTTAATTATCACCTTTAATAAAGCTAGTGGTAGTATAAAATGCATTTTGGACAAAAACTGTAAGATGCTACAAGAACACCCAAATGTAATCAATGACATAGGGGTAATGCCCACTATTATTTATAGAAGAGGCAGTAGCATAAAAAACATGGTTGAAGCAAAAAAGGAAAGTGGCAAATGCTTTAACTAACAGGATGTCAAAATGTGGGAGATGTAGTTAATGCAAATACATACTTGAGGGTACTCAAATCAACCTAAAGGGAAGAAAATTAAACATAAAGGGTAAATACAACTGTGGTACTACAGGCATAATTTACATCACAAAATGTCAGGAATGTAATGGGTTTTATGTGGGAAAAACGGAGCAAAAGCTCCATAATCGTATTTATGAACATTTATCATCATCATCATCTTCTTCTTTCAGCTGTTCCCGTTAGGGGTCACCACAGCAGATCACCTGTTTCCATTTCTTCCTGTCCTCTGTATCTTGCTCTGTCACACCAACCACCTGCATGTCCTCTCTCACCACATCCATAAACCTTATCTTAGGCCTTCCTCTTTTCCTGTTACCTGGTAGCTTCATCCTTAGCATCTTTTTCCCAATATACTCAGCATCCCTCCTCAGCACATGTCCAAACCAACATAATCATGCCTCTCTGGCTTTGTCTCCAAACCTTCCAACCTGGGCTGACTCTCTAATATACTTATTCCTAATCCTGTCCACCCTCGTCACACCCAGTGCAAATCTTAACATCTTTAATTCTGCCACATCCAGCTCAAACTCCTGCCTTTTTGTCAATGCCACTGTCTCCAAATCATATAACATAGCTGGTCTCACTACCCTCTTGTAGATCTTCCCTTTCACTCTTACAGGTACTCGTCTGTCACAAACCACTCCTGACACTCTTCTCCACCCACTCCATCCTGCCTGTACTCTCTTCTTCACCTGTCTTCCACACTCACCGTTATTCTGAACTATTGACCCCAAGTATTTAAACTCACCCACCTTCACCACCTCTACTCCTTGCATCCTCACCATTCCTCTATCCTCCCTCTCATTCACACACATATATTCTGTCTATTAAAAAAGAAAGAACCACCAATGCACAGTTTAGGCATCTAAGTGAACACTCTGACCACTCTTAAATTTAGCATATTAGAAAGAGTGGAGAAAGAAAAGTGGGAGGGGGGTCCTTGGACAGTAATACTGGAGCAACATGAATTAAAATGGCAACTGCAACTAGAGGCATACAGGCAACCAGGACTAAATGACCATGCGAGTATTGTTCCCATCCTGAAACTAAAAGCATGCGAAGAAATAAATTGTTATAAAAATAACATTTTGCTGCTATGCTGCTATTTTTATTTATATTACTATTAATGGTTTATTTATAAAGATTATTGTGCATGATAACCACATGAACTAATTTTAATAGCACAATAATTAAAACAGCATGTATACTAGGGCATGAATTTAATGACAATACATACATTTTTGAGGGATGTGTATCATAGGGGAATGTTGCTTTAAAATTTCAAAAGGATCACATGACTAGTTTATTTATGTGGCTGTTAATAGTGAAGTTTATTTAAATGGCTCTAGAACTGTTACAACCTGTATCTGATGAAGTTTTAAATGGTTTAAAACAAAAGCATTTATACGTTTACTGGATTGTACTGTATTTCTTGGATTAAACCTGTGTTTTACATTTTTACTGGATTGTACTGCACTTCTTGAGCAACACTTGAAGTTGTTACGGCTTGGTTTCAGACTGTTTGCCTTCCAGCAGCAAGTATTTCTTAGTTTGTGATTTTGGAACATTTTTTTATATACTGGGTAGAGACAGAGAGGGAGGCATAGAGGCATGATATTGGTACCAAGATTGTGTCAGGCAGATGTAAAGGAAATGTCTTGAACAGGTAAGACAGAAGGTGTGGGTGGGGCACAGGCAGCAGATTACAGGGACTAATTACTACTAGATCTCTTAAAGTCATTCTTCACAGACATTGGTGTGGTCCAGTGTAATGGACAACTGGAATAGGTCTTGGAAAGACAATTCACAGAAGCAATTAAGATGGCATAAGGCAAGAAGAGAAAGGGAAAAGAAGAAAGGAGATATAGAGAGCATACCTCTCAACCTCTTAGCACAAGAAATCTGGACAAAGCCCAGTAAAATGGGGACAAAGGCCCAGAAATAGGGACATATTTTAAATATTGCTCATACAAACTTAGAAAGCTGCTAGAGTAACAGTGTCTGTTTTAACATACATTTTCTGAAGGATTTGAAGTCCGAAACTCAAATGTACGTCATTATTTTATGAGGAACATGCCAAAAATATGAGTCAAAAATCTGCACATTCTGTGAAAATCTGTACCTTTTGGAGGTATGATAGACAGTATATAGAATATTAAATGCTAATATAATAAATTATCTATACATATATTGTATTTAATCTTGTTGTTTCATCCAGATCATGAAAAGGGTCCCTGGACAAGTCCTCTTAATCTGTTAACCAATGATAAATAAAATAAACTGTTTTAAAGGGGTCTATATCACAACATCGAACTTCCAAAACATTGACCGCCATAAGGTTGAACTTGGAAGTTCGAAATGTGATATGATCCAAAGCTCAGAACAGCGATTTTTTTTTCCCAGGGAAAAAAAGTTGCTGTTCCGAGAAACACACACATAACACACGCACACCACAAACCATTTCTAATGTGGGGGTCTTTGCCCCCCCACAACCCCTGACATGGGAGGCTGTGCCCCCCACACCCCCCTACTTAAATATACCAACTCCGAGATCACACCAAAGTGGAGGAAATAGCGAAGCCACGGAAACGGCCCACTGACTTCTTTCCCTGGCAAAGAAGTCGATGTTCCACGGTTTAGATATTTTCAGTTTTCGATCTTCCAAGTTCTACCTTATGGTGGTCGATGTTTTGGATGTTCGATGTTCCGATACAGACCCATTTTAAAAAGCACCCTCCCCCAGAGGTATTCCTTCCTAACAACACTGATACATTTAGAAAAACCTGGATCATTGGAATGAAGGTGGGTGTTTGTTAATTAGGCATCCACTGTCATAAACACAACTGACCCTCACTCAGTTAGAACTGTGAGGCTGACTGTTGTATTATAGTTGGAGAATAAAGATTGCATTTATAGGGATAATCATAGCAAATCTCCACAGAATATGTAATTACAACGCAAAAAAATCACTGGGCATAGGATATCTTATTAGAGTAATATGGGCCAGGAAAGCTTGGGAACTATTTACCCACATAAAGACAGAAATAAAGGGTACACCCTCACATTGCAGAAGGGAAAAAATAGGAAAATGAGAAGAAGGGCTCGAACACTCCAAACTGACATCTCCGCTCCAGTGATTAAAAATCTTCTTATGGTTCAAAAGTAAAAATATCAAATGGATAGTCCTAACAAGGTCTGTTGGGAGGCTATAGGCCTTAAGAGATGTTTAAAAACATGAATTTCCTGGTAATCTAGACCTCTTGGAGCCTGTAAAAGAGTGGTATAGTAATCCAAAGCTGACGCAGCCATCAACCTAGAATTACTACTCTTTTAGAGGCTCCTAGTGGGCTAGATAAGCAGGGAATATGAAGATACTTTGTATTTCAGCCATGTCTCCAGGTCCTGAAACTCCGTCTCTTTTCCTCTCAGACTCACTGAAAACTCACTCATCTTCAAAGCTAAATTAAAACAACTCCTCCTTAACTCTTGGCTATTTTGGTGTTACTCTTCAGACAAGTTTACCAACTAATGCTACCACCATAACAAGTGCTGTGCTTAAAAGTCTGTTGAACCACATAAGTACTGAAACTTGTAGCATTGTATAAACCCTTTTATAAATGTACCATTCCTAATATGTTATAAGTGTATTCAGGACTGTTTTGTTTTACCATGTCTTACTATTATGTGCAAGTGTATAATGCCTTATGCCTTATTATTATGTATATATAATGTCCTAGTATTTGCATAGCATGTAAAAATTGTGATTGTACAATGTATTGATCTTTCATTTTATGATTATGGTGTTTTTCTCCCAGGAATACATCTTCTGAAGGATCAGTCTCTGAGGGTATTATTGACCAAAATATCCCCAATCCTGACATTCAGATCAAATTGTGATCAGTTATTGTACTGTTGCATTAGCAATGGGAACATGTATTGTCAGAGTAACCATGTAAAATGTTGAAATTCTGGAATGCAGAATGTGGAAGCATAGTAGTGTGAAATCTAGAAGTGCAAGAAACTAAATTTTACACCATGAACATAACACTAGTGATGCAAATAGCACTGGGTTGCAGATTTTATTTTCTTATTTTATTGTAAGAATGTTGCACGTTTGTTGCCTAGTAGACGTTTTGTGTCTGCAGGAAACAAGCTTGGGCCAGACATTTTAACTTTGCTTGCTGAATAAACCTGCAAGTAGTTTTCATACTTCGCTTGCGATATTATCCACATGCATAACAGGAGAATCATCTAGAACTGGACCTGAATCCATTCTTTTACTGTATCACTATATGGCATGGCTGAAAAACGGAATCCTCTTTCTTTGACTTATTAGCCTGATCATGGTTCGTATGTTTTTTAATAATATACGTTTCACTCACTGATGCAGGGAGGTCCAGTTAGGAACAGGAAATGAAGAGGCCCTGCCAGCCAGCTGCAGCATTTACTGTCTTCTGAAGTAGTCTTAATACAGAATGCAATTAGTAAATTAAACTTCTGGATTTATAATGGCAAGAAACTCCATATCAAAGTTTCCAAATCTGGAAATAATTGGCTCCTTTTTCCAGTTTATATTGTTTCTAATAGTATCTGAGAACTGGTTAAAGTGAAAGTTGATGTGACAGTAATGACTCATTTTAGGTTGGGCTTCTATCATTTTTCCCTTCCTTTATCTCTGTCTCTCTCTCTCTCTGCCTCTGTTTCTCTCTCATTTTCTCTCACTCGCTGTTTCTCAATTCAGACAGTTATAGGCACTTCCTGTGGTTTTTTAATCATGTGATGTAGAGTGGGTTAAATAGGGGAAAAAGCCGTTAGAAGCTCCACTCTTTCAGATTGCTCTTGACGACCTACTGAACTGGTAAGGTTTGAACTCCACTTGGAGTTTTTTTTTTTTTTTTTAATCTTCAAGCTCTTAATTTCTTGAATGGCCCTGCTTTTTATTATTTTTTTTCATATTGTGTAGTCTGTTTGTTAAACCTACAATTTGAAAGCACATTTATAACGTTCTGTTGTTTAATTAAAAATATTTGAAATGTAGCACATTCATTTTTGATTCAATTTCAACTTTAGAGCAGGCGTAAATAGAGGAAACATTTACCTAAAAAAAAAAAAAAATGAATGCATTTATGTATAAAAATATCTGCATACAATATCTAGGAGTGAACTGTAAATAACTGAAACTGCTGATTTTTTATTGGATTGTGTGTTTTTCTTTATTGGTTGTTCATTATAATGCAAATGTACATTAAATGTCAATTACTTGAATTAGTTTATTGGAAGTCTAAATATAGCTTTATAAGTAAATCTGTCCTACGTATAACTCAACCCCTGTAATACTGAGTTGGTTTAGTTATTGTAGGGCCATCTTCCTCCTGGTTGCATTGCTCTAAGTGTAATTTCTTTGTGGTTGACTGTATAGAGGACAAGCTGCTTGTAATATGCAAGTATATGTGGGGTGTAATGCTAGGACCCTGTAACAATGTGTACTCAAAACTAGGTCCTTCTTACATTGTGGAAGTGTTAGAATGTATGTTTTAATACTGAGTGTTTAAGCAGAGGTAATGTCAGAAGTGCATTTTGAATTTATATATACCATGCTGCAGAATTCATGAACACTTATTTTTGTAACTTAACTGGTCTCTATTCATTTGTTTTCTAATCAGGGTTCCAGAAACTATAAAAAATATTTTTTCAGAGTCTTGTTATTATTTTGCATTTTATATAAAAAAAATATTATTTTTGTGAAGTTAGTTGCGCATTTTATTATTTTTCATTACGGTAGTTGTGTTCTGTACCCATTTTCCTGCTTCTGGAAGTCTTTTCTTTAAACTATTTGTACAATTTATAACATTATCAAATGTATTATTATTTTTAAACAAATATATGTGTTAGAACTATTTACTATGTCACGGCTTTGCTAAAAGCTGAAAATAAACATTTTCCCAGTTCTAATATCTCTGGTAATCTTTTAACTACGGCATATTTTAAATATTTAAACAAGTGCAGTTTTGTGGTTAAGTAGTTTTGGTTATCTTTCTCACTATATTTTATGCTTCACAGGATAGTAACAGGGGTCAGTATATGAGCTAAATGCTGTTTCACATTAAAGGAGAAATGGTAAATGGTTTCGAGCAGTATTTGAAGTAAAAGGAGAAGTTGACTCATTAGTTCTTCATAGTTTGAGGCATCCCTTCTCACACTTCCTTAAACTGTTGAGCCTGTTTTGCATGTCAGCATTAGCTTCAGTTTCGACAGCAATTATCTTTCTAACACAGGCAGCCTTTTTTTCTGTAAGAGCTTATGTGTAAATTTCCCGTCCTGTCCCATCCTGTACTTTTTCATACAAAACACTTGCAACACCTCCATCAATTTCACGTTTGTAGACACTTCTTTCTTTTCCCACTTTAATTTGCCATAAAAATATACCATGGTATAAAGTTACACAAAGGATTTTTATACACAGTTATATTACGAGAGGAATAACTCTGAAGTTTGTGCTCATTTCAAACCACTGTGACTATTAAAACTGTGCTCTTTTAATCAGTGTAACTTAGGTGTAAGGTTGTTTATATACTTACAATTTTAATAAATGTGTCTACAATGCAGGTTAGCCTTTGTGCACCATTTAAAATTAGATACCCTGAGTTCTGTCAACACCTGTAAACCTTGTATATCAGAGAGACCACAAAAGAAAAAACAAGATACTAAAAATGTTCATGATTTAAACTACAATTTTTAAATGTTTTGCATCTAATGTATTAGTTTTCCATGAATAAGTTGCATTTTGATAGCCTACTATAACGTTTATTATGTATAGGTGGCTACTGGGCTATCGACCCAAGAGAAATTTTAAACTTAGCCAAGCTTCCCCAAAATATTGCTGGCATGTGTCATTGCCCCCCAAAATTTAGCCCTTTGATGAATAACTTTTCTGTAATACCATTAAAGTCAGTAGTATCTCTGTTTGTTATCCTTCTAGTTAGACTGTTCAGTGTGTTTCGTATTGTAAGAATATTGTATGAAACAGTTGCATACAATTATAAGAGCACTTGTACATTTCAGGATAGCTCTTTTTATAAAGTTATCACAGTGTTCCTAACTCTTACAAATATTTGCTGCTAGCTTAAACAATGCTTCAACGTTTGTAGATATTGCTATAAATACATGACTTAAAAGTCATCCTCCTCCCTTCTTTGTTTCTTCTCACCAATTATGAGAACAGGAAGGCTGAATTTATTTCTGCAGTAAAGTGTACAACCAGCAAGAAGCATCTTTCTGCCCTCACCCCCCTTTTCTAAGGTAGGACTACAATAATGTACCTGCAGTATATTTTATAGTACTACTGATGAAATAATGGTCAGACTTGGCAAGTGTCTATATCTAGTGATGGGTTTTGATATAAATTATTAATTTTTTGTTGCCCTAACCAGACTTTGGTTGCAAAGTACTTTTGCTCAAAACACAGCAAAACCACTTTGCTGAGAAAAAAAAACATAAATTGGAATATTTAAGAATTGCACATGTCTAGATATAGCCTGAAAACAATTGCAATGTGAAACAAACCTAAAAAAATAATTACCGTGTTTTATAGCTACAAGCCGCTTCAGTTTTCCTTTCTGATGTTTAAGAAGAGAGTCATATGGTGAATGCAATAATGTAATATCTATCTATGGTACTAACATCCACTGTTTACCACCACCCCACGTAAATATTTAACGTTTATCTTTTTAAGTACATTAAGGGGGAAAATCCATTTAATAAAGTTTACAAACTCTGTCTCTCCATTAAGTATTAAAATGAAACGAAAATAGAAACAAATATGTTTATGCCTTTATAAGAAAGAGTAATATGCATATGTTCAAACCAAAACATATCTTACAGTGCAGAATGTTGCATGCATGATTGAACCTCTTTGTAATCCTCAAGAAAGAAGCCTGGAGTATTTTTTAGGAATAAAATACAAAATCAGAATCTGTAGTTACACACTTGCACCTATTAAATATACTGTTCGCACTATCCTTTTAAGACAACTTATGAAAACATGAAAAATGGAGATATCAAGTGCAAAAAATATGATACTGTCTTATAACTCTACAGATGTTTCAACACTATTTCTAAAGCAACTTCCAACTTATCTGTTCTACACATTCCAGTACCATTTGCTGTCTCACTGAGAGTCTTCTCCTGATTTTTTTATTCATCATTTCCATGGACTGGGATCATATAAGAGCTCAACTAACTTATATCTTGGCAAATATGCTAGAAGGATCCAGACTTACAATAAAAACATTTTAAGCTGATGTTCTAACTACCAGACAACACCATACTTCTCAACTGCCCAGATTTTCACACAATTACCTGATTTTTGGCTCATATTTGTAGTCTCTTCCTCATAAAATGTGGTTTTCTGGCAAATCACTAGGATGATCTGAGGAATGAAGTCATTAAATAATGACATACTTTTGAGTTTCAGACTTCAGATCCTTCAGAAATTATATGTACTCTACCAACTTTCTAACTTTAAAAGAGCAACATTTAATAAATGTCCCTATTTTTGGATCTTTGTCGTCCCCTCCACCCATTTTGTTAGGCTTTGTGCAGATTTCGTACACTAAGAGGCTGAGAGGTATGAACATTTCTTCTTCTTTCGGCTTTTCCCAGTTGGGGGTCGCCACAGTGGATCACCTTGTCCACTCATGATTGGCAGTGGAGTTTTACGGTGTTGAGTTGCCAGCCCGGCACCCTAACCTTCCACAGAAGGCACACACCTAGGGCTAATTTAGAGTGTCCAATCCACCTGCAGCATGTGTTTGGGTTGTGGGAGGAAAACGGAGCACCCAGAGGAAACCCACGCAACCACAGGGAGGACATGCAGATTCTGCACAGAAGGCACCCCAGCCGAGGATCGAACCGGAGAACCTCTTGCTGTGAGGCAGCAATGCTAACCACTGCACCACCATGGCCACCCAAAGAGGTATGAATACTGCTTCCCACAAATAAATAAATAAATAAATAAACAATTACAGACTTTACAACTCCAGACATTTTGCCAGTGATTCAATACTTTATGGTTTTATCCAGCTTAGCTTTATACGTGGTAGGGCTCTGTCTGGCAGTTAGTGTGGAGGATTAAGACTTAGAACTGCTTCCTGTAGTCAGGAGTACAGGGTTTGAGTCCATCCACCTACTGTGTGACTTTGAGCAAGTCACTTAACCAGATAGTGCACTCATGTTGCCCCTGAAAAGGGGCACTTGAGTCTAGCAGCCTTACTTGGTTAAAAAATGTATAAAAAATGTATCTTTAGATACATTCTCAATACCTTGACAATACAAAAGCAGAATTTTTGCAGCTCTTCAAGGATTCCATTTTATATAGGACTGTGCATGAAAAGTTGAAGGAAGCAAAGAAGGTTCTAGAATGAAGTAGATTTCAGGTAGACTCCAGTGAAGTAAGAATCCCTCTTTGAATAGTTACATGCTGCTACATGTTCACCTTTTTCTTTTTAACAAATAGTGTGTTTTTTTCCATGATGTACATTTTTTTTTACCTTAGAGTTGAAGCTTAATTACATGAGTGGCGGTGTACAGTTGTAAACCACTAATGCAAGCACAGTGTGCGATAGTTAATAAGGGGGCACTGCTGAATTGCTGATAGTTTACTCAAAACCACAAAACTTGTAATATATAAATGTCTGCCGGGTTAAATCTATGACAACAGTATGACCACAAAAAAAAATGTTTTGTAATAAGTTTCAGTCAATGTTATTTCATTATTTAAATTATTTTCATTGTCTGTTTAAAATGAATTCTGAGTGACTAATTTAGTCATGAGACAGTGATACTTTGTCTGACATGTAAGCCATGGTGGTATAAAAATGAAGGAGCTGACAGCTGCATCCGCAAGATAAGGAACTTGTCATCTGAGGGCTAAGGAGACGACGCTGTTGATATACAGTGGAGTCATCCATAAAGTAGAAAGCACTACTAAACTATTACACTCAGTGTAGTGTTTCCTACTTTATGGATGAGTGTACTGTGGGCTTCTGTGGAGATGAATCAGAGACTGGAACCCAGGATATTTCATCTGGATAAATGGAAAACCAGCTGCCCTGAGCAACTTATTGCTTTGTTATATATAAAAGTAAAGAATAAGTGTTTCAGGCAGCTTTGGCCAAGCAGCAAAATGTACTACTACAGAATCATTTTTATATCTGCCTTATGGGTGAGGAGAATTACAACAAATGCAAACCCTCCATCACCACTAAGGCTGTGTTCCTTTTGTGCGCTCTCTACTTTAAAATCAAACTGTATTCATGTCTAAGTGTGATTGCTTCTGTAATAAAAGGAAATTCCATTCAAATTATGATTTCTATATTGATTATTATTTTGTTATTACTAAAGGCTTGATTTTTGATTTTATAACTGATTAGCTAGGCCATTCAAAAAACATCACATATTTTCATCAGACAAGTAAGCAATGTTTCTATGCTTGACATTTTGTTTATGATTTTCCTACTGTTACCTAGAAATATATGTGCATGTGTATTTCTCACACAGTGGGAACAGGGTATCTCTTGTGTCACAATGACAGTACATTTGCTAACAGGTGCTTGCCTTTACTCTGGGGCACTTGTGAACACGTCTCTCCTTCCAACATTTATGTCACTAACAAATGTAGTATGCGCCATTAGGTTTATCCATACTGTTTGTGCTAGCCCACTTCCCTAACTGCTTAGAAGGCACATGTTTGCTTTGGTTGTAGCTGACACTATACATCCCAGCTGTCCCTTCTTTTGCTATATCCCTCATAGAGATTGTGCCATTATGACAAAAAAGTGAAAAGTGCAACTATTAAATAAATGTCGTACATTAAAGTCAGAGACTTTGTGTTTATTAGGAAATGCAGATCGTTGTTGTTCCCATTCTATCAACTTTGCAAGTGAATAATATCAATATATATAAAAATTGATTTCTGACTTCTATCCATTATAATTTTGTGATATTTGATTTAAGAGGTGAAGAGCCAAGTGGCACTGCCTGACTTCAGCACTTATCTACTTGGAGACTTTAAACAGAATTAATCCAGGTGCAATGATAATGTAAATCTTTGCAGCAATGCATCAACCACAAGCTCTGAACCCACAATCAGAGGGAACTAAAACAAAGTCATAGGCTATAATTGTTAGTGCCACGGGGTGACCAGATCATGCTGAAGTACTTTCACGACTCTACTGATGTTGGCATATGTATTTAACAGCACCTTCACGACTCTGCTGATGTTGGCATAAGTATTTAACAGCACCTTCACGACTCTGATGATGTTGGCGTATGTATTTATCAGCACCTTCATGACTACTGATGTTGGTATATGTATTTAACCGCACTTTCATGACTCTGCTGATGCCACCTTCTTAAGAGGAAGCATAGAGTTAGAAAAAATGAAGAACTACTAATGGCCAGATCTTACAGGTGAGTGACAGCCCTGTTACAATGAGAACTGGATCTTACAGGTGAGTGACAGCCCTGTTACAATGAGAACTGGATCTTACAGGTGAGTGACAGCCCTGTTACAATGAGAACTGGATCTTACAGGTGAGTGACAGCCCTGTTACAATGAGAACTGGATCTTACAGGTGAGTGACAGCCCTGTTACAATGAGAACTGGATTCTGATGGGACTCATTACTGAGTGCTGTAGGGGAATTCATTCTACTGGCTGTTGTCCCCCCTTTTTACTGGGGAGGAGGTAGTGTGTTCTTTTGTTACTGTATCATCCCCAGCTGCAGCCCGCATGTCTCTGCACTACATTACATAAACTAGCAATGGCTGTCAGCTATTGGGGATGTCCATATACAGTATGAGCTAAAAGAGCAGTAACAAGGTAGAGGATAGGTAGCTGCATTGTGTGCTTCCATGATGCACAAGTATGTGGGTTTAGTGTGTGTGTATGTGTGGAGGAAGCAGCATTTACCCCAGTGATGCCATTAATATCAATGAGGCTTTAAGGCATAAAGAGCTTCATACCTCCCCTGGCCAGCAAGGTAACAGTCACTGTGTTTATTATCATTCCCAGTCCTGGAATGTGTACAAGAGGTGGGAGGTAATGGTATGGGAAACTTAGGCTGACT
>NC_056747.1:524776046-524853546 GCF_019279795.1 Protopterus annectens | reverse complement strand
ATAAACTCACCTAAGCCTACAGCTTTCCCTGATGTCATATTCCTTAGTGCTGTTCTTACTTCTTCTAGGGTGAGCTGTTCATCTTCTCTCATCGTAGGCTGTGTACAGCTTCTGTGGGGTTTTTTTTATTCAGAAGTTGTGGGAAGTACAATTCCCATCTTCCAACTATCTTATTTATCTTTCTGCCTTTGCCTTTCAACCTGTTATAGTTTCTTTGTCCCATCTATGGAGTCACTTTCCAGAAGCTGGTAGATGCCTCTGATTCCTTGTTCTTTGCAATGGCAACTCCTTTCTTAGCCTCTTTGTTAACCACACAGTATTTCTTCCTTGCCTGGTTTGTCTTTTCTATCACCCACTTTTTCCTACACTCCTTTCTTTTGATGACTTCCTGGACTTCTGCACTCCAGGTTTCCAGCACCCGCTTTCTATAAATAATTACCTTAGTTCCATACCCAGCTCGGCCACATATTTGTTCTGTAGCCTTATGTATGCTGTTTTGAGGTGCTGCCATTTTTCTTCAACTTCACCTGTTTCCTCTTCTTGTGGTGCTAGAGCCCTGTGTAATTCCTTGAACTATTGTGCTTTCTCTCCATATAACTTCCAGGTCTTCAGCCTGGTCTCTGTTGACATTAGAGCCTTCTCTGATCACTCCTTGCAACCGATTGTGGCAACCACTGGTTTATGTGTTAGGCCAGCTGTTACACTGGGGATGACTTTGCAATCAATGATTCTACCTCAGTGCCCTTTCCTTTTGTAGGAGGAAATCTACCTGAGCTGCATTGATCTTGTATGTGATCTTGTGACTCTCTCTCTCTTTCTGAACTATGTGTTGGCTACTATCAAGCTATTTGGCAGACAGAAGTCTAGAATGGCATATCCTCCTTTATTCCTGTTGCCCGACCGATGTGGACCCAGTCAGTCGTCATATTCTATTCTGTCTGCCCTATGTACATTTACGTCAGGTCATCCATTATCATTATAGGCTAAAATTATGAATACTACCTTAGGCTGGAGTCTGATTGTCATGAGTTTGTCTCTAATTCTGATGACATCCCTCACTGCCTTCTGAAGCATCTCCCCCACCCCAATTCCCACACCATTTCTAGCATGTCCTCCTCCTGAGTAGTAGACTCTGGATCCCAAACCAAGTAGCTTTGCTACACTGCCCTTACGTCTTGTCTCCTGGATACAAAGGATGTCCAGCATCCTCCTTACCAACATATCATCCGCTTACAAACTTCATGCTGTCAGTGATCCTACATTGGGTGTAGTAATTCTAAGTTCATGTTTGGCAGATTGATTGTTTTTTTTTTGTGCTCAACAGAACTGTTCAAGGTAATCTAAGCCAGCTGGCTAGTAGCTTATTGACCTAGGGCTCCTAGGCTTTATGGCAGGTACATACACCCCTCCCTCTGTTAGCATGGGTCTCTGGCATAGGTTGGAGAAGGCCAGGTCCTCAACTCACTTATCATTGGCAAATACCCATGCTCAGTTGGCGACATTAGTCAACATGACCGAATCACCTACAGTCATATTTTTACACTGTAAAGTGGCTAGCCCTGCCACAGCATACAATCTGTGATATGTGTTCAATCTTGAGGATACTGCACATCACATTAGATGCCCAAAGCAGTTGGTCTATACAGCTCTTTCCTTGGAGAATATCTTCATCTGTAAGGGCATTATTACCAATCTCTTATGACCATCATCAAGTGTCACACACTTGACTTTGGGGTCCTTATTATAATTCCAAGACTTGAAGAATTATGAACAAATTGTTAAAAAATACAGGAAAACAGTGAATGTTTAACATTGTTATTCTCCATTAAAGTTTTTTTTTCCAGGGTGCAAATCCCTACACCTCCTAAACTTGTATATACCAACTGTGAGATCACAATACCTCAGAGGAAAGAGAATATTACTGAGAAAAGGCAATCTTGGCCTTAGTATATGTAAGTCTCCATTCAGTCATTCAATCTCGAGTCCAGTGAGGAGAGATAATGGAAAATGCTTACTCCTTGCTATCCACAAGCTCCCTTCATTTATTACTTGAGTCCTGTCAGTTTCTACCAGTTGAGCATATAATATTGAGTATAGTATTTTAAACCCGTTAGCACGCTAAACTATTTTAATGTAGCCTTTTAAACAACACTGATGCAATAATATAACATTCTGAAGCCTGTGTCATACACCATTCTTTGTTACAAATCTTTAAAATAACTTTGATTCAAGATCAGTGCAAGTAATTAGTAAGATGAACAGTCATGAACATAATTAGAATATATTAAATTCCTCCCCTTCCCAAGACATTTTAGTATAACCTCATAATGGCCCTTAGGCATAATTATGAATATTACAATCCGTAAAATGAACAGGCATGTAATAATAACTATACCTTAGTAATAATGATGATTTCATGATTATTCTGATCGTCATTCATGTAGAATATCTCACTTTACTGTTATCTGCAGAATTCCTCTCTCATTAAGGCAATTGTTGTGGCACTAAACACAACGTGAATTCAGTAACACACATTTATCTTTATTAATAGTAACCCTCCAAAACGTCTATATAACCTAGGAAAATCCAACATTTTGGCTCAGAAAATCAAGTCCACATATAATTTAATTAGCTTTAGCATACTCAATCTTTGAGTGGCACAGATTCAATGTTATACAGGGTACAACATTTAGAAACAGCATTAATGTAAGGTCATAGCATTTGGAAAATAAAACACGCATAATATCATGAATGCCATATCCATCATAGCATCCCAGCCTCATAAGAAGTCTTTAAAGTCACTGCTACTTAGCAAATTCCTTTCTTATCAAGGGTATTTATGCATGTATATGTATATATATATATATATATATATATATATATATATATATATATATATATATATATAATATATATATATATATATATGATATATATATATATATATATATATATATATATACTGCATCCATTTCAAAGGCAACTATCATAATTTGAAACAAATGAAAACTGTTAATTGACATAAGCCATAGAGATGTACCATACTTCTCTGCAAGCCTTGCACATCAAGCAGCATTGCGTAATGGCATAGGAAAACAGCAATATCCCAGTCAAGACATGCAGGGATTATTTGCAGTTATTTCTTCTTCAGTGTATGCAAGTAAGCTGTGTTACAACTATGGAGGTAGACTGTACATTGCAGTGAATCTATGCAGGCAGTCACAGTTTTGCAATGTGACTGATACATGGAAGCACTAAACACAAGTCATAGTTCAGTCACTTGCCACAGTGCACAATCACACAAGAACAGAAAATGTGAACTCATAGACTGATGCATCTCACCAATAAAACATTGCTTATATTTGGTAGGCTACATATGATATGATATATCCCTTGGCAGGACAGCAAAGTACCGCAGTAAGCTATGTAGCCAAAATGATGTTTGCAACTGCACTGCTATAGCATCTTTTTATTTAACACCTGTTAGATGCATAAATGGAAATGAAAGAGGTATATAGGAAAGTAAGACAAACAGTGGGCCACATAAAAAGACAACCTAAAGGAGCTTACAAGATAGAGAGCAGGAGGGCACCTTTTTGGAAGAATAGAGACCCATTTATATAGAAAAAAGAGAACAGGAAGAAACTCAAAGGCATAGAGGGTAGGAAAGGGTGTAGGAGATTGTGCAGGGGCAGGCAGATACACAAACAAAAACAGGGGTGGAAGTACAGACACAAGGGTGGCGAGATGTGGGATGATGGCGAGAAACAGAGGGTAAACAAAGGGTGATTGGGAGGGTTGGACAACTCACATGATATAGGTCATGACACAGAGGAAGGGAGCGTGCATGGAAAGGGATAGGGTGGGGTATAAGCCGCAGTGGTGTGCCATCTGTTGCATTACCCAAGAGGAACATTACAGGTATGCAGCACCTTGTGATGGATCAGGGAGGGTAATGGTATAGGCCACATCCTGTCCTGCTTGCACAGTTTTAGGGGCTGACCAAGTAAGTGACTCTGAAATCCGCTTCATATTATTATATCTCTCCACATTTATCTTCAGTGCAGCCTCCATCACTTGCTCCAGCTACAACCTCCCATCTGATAAAGCACATCCAGCCTTGTCACACTCATTCACCAAAGTCACAGTTTTGGCAGGGGCAGGACATGTTGGATGTACCTGCTGAGCAAATTCATCATCAGGAAATGCAGTGATGAGACACAACAGGAAAATTGCCATATGTGAATCTATCCTGAAATTCTGAATGGAATCTGGAATACCTTTAAGCACTTATGCAAGGAACTAGTCATGACTGACAGCTAGCTTCTTACTGCCTCCTGCAGTAGGTAACATGATTGAAAGACAAAGAACGCATCAAAGAACTGTGACAAAACTAAGATAATAGACTAGAACAACAGATACAAGTCACACTCCAATACATATGTCCTCTTAGTTGCATAACAAACAGCAAGCGAGAGAGAGTGTGTGTGTGTGTGTGTGTGTGTGTGTGTGTGTGTGTGTGTGTGTGTGTGCGCACGTGTGTGTGTGTGTGTGTGTGTGTGTGTGTGTGTGTGTGTATGCGCCCAGTGCTCATAAGTTAACATTCTTAAACAGAAAATGGCACAGTTAAGTACAGGAGTACACCATAAGCTGCCGAGGCACCATGATGAGGTGCAGTGTGACCCCATAGCAGAACAACTAGCTGTGGAATCCCACATTACATGTAGTTGGTATTTTATATTCAGTGCCACCACCACATTCTGCTGGCACAGAAGATCCAGACAGCAACATACAAACACACACATACACAAATATATATATATATATATATATATATATATATATATATATATATATGCACACACACACACACACATACTTTCTAAGCTGACCTTGTCAAACACCTGTCAGTAGCAACAACCACCCCAAACCTCACAGGATAAAAGAGAAAAAATGAAAAAGTTACAAGAATAGTGCTTTCTACTTACTATACCATTTGCAACAGTGTCATCTAGCCTCCTGTTCTCATGCATGGAGATTATCAGCATTTCTGCACCATAGGTCATCATAATGCCTGGACTTTTATTCTGTCCTGATGCCCACGGATGAGAACAGCTTTTCAGCCATGTCATACCAGGCATAATTTTGTTGAAGGCACCATTGAGGTACATGTAGGTACTCCCTGAAATGGCTGTGATAGAGAGAAAGCATAACCTTGCCTTCTTCGCACACCATGCAGGAGTTTTTAGGCAGGCACTAGCAGAAGAAGCCATTCTCCTGAATCTCCTATGAAAATGGTGTCACTTTTGCAAGTAACAAAATAGTAGCCTGTGAATCATGTTTACAAATGTGATTTTTGAATTGTGGGTATTGTAGCATGTAGCTATAAAGAAGACCCTTTGGCCAAGAGCTCTCAGAGGTGAGCAGAGGAAGCAAGCTGTACATTATGTTGCAGATATGTAGCAGCAAAATAAAATAAGTCATAAACATTCATGTAAGCTAATTCAGTTTGCCTGTATGCCACACAAACAGATACAATTTGCATAGTTCTAGAGGCACGCTGCTATTTTGTATGTTATAATCATGCAGATATGGGAATCGTGATGCCCACCACTGTTACCAGTATGCGATGGCCACCGACATGTGTCATCCCCATGCTGGGCCAGAAATCAAGGAGCCTGAATCGTCAACACTGACACTGGAGAGGGACGTCCACTTGGAATACAAATGAATACACTCAGTATTTTCAGATGCAAACCTCTCTGTATCAAGTACAAATTCCCTTAAGAGCACACAGGGAACACACTCAGCATGGGATCTGGATGTCTGTCTGTCTCCATCCAGATCCCCAGTAATACTCCCCACTGATACAGCTGTAGAGTTAGGTCCTCAGCTGAGTGTCTAAGTTAAGTGCCCCAGCACCTTCTCTGTAAACCCAGTGCTTTGTTTCCCTGCCCCAAGTAGCTGACATACACATTCTTTAAGATTTAATTTTCATACACACCCACCTGGGAAAGGCTGGCACAGATTACCTGCTCTACCAACTTTGCCTAGACTATAAGGTAGTTATCACTGCTACCAGTCAGTTACTACAAGGCTCTTAAAATGGTATCCAATTATACTGTGCAATATTAATACTAATACAAATGGTAGTAGTTCACCAAGACAGCTAGGCCTTCTGGAGTGGCCCCACGCAGTGTCACCAAATAAATATATGCACTCCAATGTTAGATACTTTCTACAATGACCAGCCATAATAAAAGTTTTAAATATATTTAATAATAAATTATGAAAGTACTGAATATATACTCACAGTAAACTACAGAGTTCAGATCACAGGAAATATTGAAAACAACATTGATGGACAGATTCAGACAAATAAAAAAACATCTAAACTAAGCGTCACTATATTCCTGACTGAGTCTAAAAAAATTACTCTTCCCTAGTTAAGTTACTTACTACCACAAGGCAAGATGCTGTGGGTGAGGGTCTTTCTAATGAGGCTTCCCAAACAGAATACTCTGTACTTTGAGATTTCTCTTTGTAATATCTAAAATATAATTTCCAAGAGGACTGGCAGAATGATCTTATCTGGTCACCTGACTCTAGGTTCTCACAGTATTCCCCTCTGAAGCTCACAGGAGGTTAGCACAAATGGTCACAATACACATCCAAATGTTTATGGCAGTGCCTGGGGCCTTCCCTCTTTTCACTGAGCTAATGGACAAAGGTTCTTCCCCAATCCCAGCATCTCCAGTCCTACTCAGCATTGTGGTGTGCCTTTTAAGAGTTTAACAGCTCATTTACATTTCTTTTATTTTTCTTAAAGTTAACACCTGCTGTGCCAGTATCCTCTATTAAAGCATATCCATTTATTTCAGCTACAATAATACATATACATTTCTCTTCATTTCAGCAGGGTGCACTGCAAGCAAACAAAATCTGAGGGTAATGCTACTCAATGCTAGAAGTCTAAACCTCAAATGCACTCACGCAAGGCACTCCTTAAAATGGAGAACATCGACATCTGTGCAGTGACAGAGACCTGGTTCAAAGTTCCAGGGAGTACCCCTGCATTACCAGACTATAATTCATACCACACCTTTCGACCACCTAACCCGGACCAAAACACTAAAGGTGGTGGCGTGTCCTTATTTATTAAGGATGTCCACACCTCCAAGTTAGTTGCTCAGCATAATGCAACTGATATTATCCAAGTGCAACTAACTCTGGGCAAGACTGCAATCCAAAGTGTAGCTTTCTACAGACCCAAAACATGCCCCAGGATTCCCACACCTTTTTTCTTGATACACTGGAAAATATTAGGGTACAACTCAACACCCTAATAATGGGTGATTTCAACAACCCTACCATTAACTGGGAAAACTACTCATGTACCAACTCTTTTGCTCAATGTTTACTGGAATTCATAAATTCTAACGCCTTGGATCAACTTATCCACACCCTCACCAGGGGCAGCAATATCCTAGACCTGATCATTACCAACATGGGTGACCGGTGTTCCACACCAAAGGTCAATTCCTCGTGTGTCAGATCCGATCACAAGCTAATCACCTTAGACATCCACATCCCGCCCCCACCCCCCATTAGGGAAACAGCTGTAAAAAATTTCTCCAAAGCCAACTTCATGCTTCTTAAGACAGAAGTGGCAAACTTCATGACACCCATGCAGATGGACAATAGAGGTACTACTGCTGAATCCTACACAAATGCACTTTATAAGCACTTGCACAAGTGCATGGATTGTGCTATCCCTAACAGAACCAAGATGCTATCCTCCAAAAAAAGGAAGCCAATCTGGTGGTCTTCTGCCATAAACAAACTCTACAACAGAAGAAAGAAACTGTTGCAAAAAAGAGTAAGATCCCATGATTGAAGGAACTCCCTGGTCAGCCTCGGTAAGAAGCTGAGATCCCTCATAAAATCCTGCAAAGCTAGTTATGAAAACAAAATCGCCACTGATTCTAAAGACAACTAAAAAGCATTCTATAGCTATGTCAAGAATCTCAATGGTAACACTCAGATCTGCTCTGAGTTACAGCACAATGGTATTAAATATACAGAACCAACCGATATTGCCAACATCCTGGCAGATAGGTTCAGTGCTAACCTTACCCCCCTCTCACCCCCTAAATGGCCCATCTCTATACCGGAAGAATGAAAAGTTCCTGTAATCACGGCTGCACAGGTAAAAATCTCACTCTCCAAAATCAAGACCACAGCATCCATGGGACTTGACAACATCCCAGGCTGCATTCTACATGAACTACAGAATGAATTGGCACCCCACCTAAGTACTATGTAAAGTCATAGACTCACCTCAGGCTTTGTGCCCATTGAATGGTGCACTGTGACAGTTATCCCACTCCACAAAGGGGGGGCCACAACAGACCCCGGGAACTACCGTCCCATTAGCCTTATGAGCCTGGTCTGCAAGGCCATGGAACTTATCATCATGGAACTCATAAACAAAGACATTGGTAATCTCCAAACTCTGGACCCCGCACAGTTCGGATTTGTAAAAGGCAGATCATGTCTCCTAAACCTGATAGACTTCTTTGAAGCAGTCAACAAAGCCATAGATGAGGGTAAGGTGGTTCACACAGCCTATCTAGATCTCGCCAAGGCTTTCAACACCATCCCCCACTCTGGAATTATAGATAAACTTACTAAACTAGGTATAAATCCCTGTGTCACAAGATGGATTGCCAACTGGCTTACTGACAGAACCCACACTGTGAAAGTAGCAGACTCCAAGTCCGACTTCAGACCAGTGACAAGTGGAGTACCACAGGGCTCAGTCCTGGGTCCTCTCCTGTTTGGTATCTACTTCTGTGAAGTACAGGCTAGCACAGAAGGTCTTTGGCTAACTAAGTTTGCAGATGACTGCAAACTCGGAACCATAATCGAAACTCCTAATGATGTGGACATCCTACAAAAGGGCCTCACTGAGACAGATGCCTGGTGTCAAAGCCGTGGCCTCAAGCTCAATGCCAAAAAGTGCAGTGTCATCCCCTTTGGTAAAAACTCTGTACCCATGAACAGCCACATAGGCGGTAGTCTACTTAACACTGAAAGTGTGATAAGAGACCTTGGGACACAGGTGGACAGTAGTCTCTACTTTGATAATCACATCGCCACAGTGGTCAGGAAATCCTTCTACATGGCACACCTCATCACAAAAGGTTTCTCATCCAGAAAGAAAGAGGTAATTGTTCCCCTCTACTCATCACTCATTAGACCCATTATAGAGTACAACGCCCCTTTTGGTATGTACCTCACAAGACATCTACAACAACTGGAAAGGCCACAGAAATACCCCATAAAGAGGATTACTGGTCTCAAACAGATGCCCTATGCAGACCGTCTCAAAAAACTCCAGCTTTACTCTGTCGCATATCGCCTACTCAGAGCCAGTCTCTGCCTAACATACAAAGCTATGTCAAACCCAGAGCTGTTGGACATGCTCCACTTAAAGAAATCCCAATTCCTCTGAGCTACATGCTCTAGGGACCTAAATTTTGTCACCACAATAAACAGAATATGCTGGAGGGAATAGATTCCTGTCCCAGAGACTTCCCATACTCTGGAATAGACTACCTATCTATGTCAAACAGAGGTCCTCATTAGCACTCTTCATGAAAAATCTTGATGATTGGATGGGAAATAGGAAATTCACCCCAGGATCCCTTCTGTGGCTCTGCTTGACAGGGGCACAGGAAAATAATTTTCTTGGGTGGTGAAAGCCAGGGTACCTTTTTGGCTAGGCTTATATAGGCCCTAGGGCCAATAGCCTAGTACCTACCTATGAACCTATTTCAACACAAACAAAACTCACAAATAAATTTTCAGCGCAACCATCTGTACATAGTCAGTTTGATTTACAAATGACACACAGTTGTAATACATTTATAACATAACTATCTTGTATAAATCAGTGTAACAAAACTTCAGCTGGCTATGCTGGCACTTGCCAGTATCATCACATCCCCTCCCCCCCAAGACTCAAGCTAGTTTTTGAAATGCCCCTTGAGAACTGTGGCTTGAGAGAAATAAGCCTATCTTTGATTATGTTAACCCATTCTCTGTCTTGAGAGCCCATTTGCATTGGCATTGCTCTCTGCACTACTATGTTGTACTGTCATGTCATATGCCTGCAATCCCAAGGTCCAGCTTAATGACTTGGCATTTTGCTGGCTGGCTCTATGTAGCGATGTTAAGGGACTGTGGTCTGTAACTACAGTGAATTTCCTTCCATACAGATAAGGCTGAAGTTTCTGCAATGCCCATACTATAACTAGACATTCCTTTTCTACAGCTGCATAACATTCCTACATTGATTGGAGTCTATGGCTGAGATATCCCTGGGTGCTTGTCTCCCTATGAGGAAACCTGGCTAAGTACAGCCCCCACCCCATGGTTTGTTGCATCCATCTGCACAATAAATCCTTTGCTGTAATTTGGACTAGCAAACACGGGGGGACCTCCCAAAGGGTGGCCTAATGGTTAAGGTATTTGCCTTGCAAACACAAGGTTCAGGGTTTGAATGCCAAGGGATAACTAATATAGGCTTAAATGTTCAAAAGGGGCAGTTAGCTTAGTACTAACCTATGAAAAATCTCCTTTAAGCTTCTGGAATGCCTGCTCACATGCTGGGGTCCACACTACCTTATTTGGCCTATTTTTCCTTTCATGTTTGTGGGGGAGCAGCTATGGTACTATAATTGCAGACAAACCTTCTGTAAAACCCCACTGTCCCTAAGAATGTCCTCACCTGCTTTTTGGTAACAGGGACAGGCCATGCCTGAACGGCTTCCACTTTGGCAGGTTCTGGCCTGGTCTTACCACTCCACTCTCAATGTCCCAGATAGGAGACCTCTGCCCTACCGCACCTGGCACTTATTGGGCTTAATGGTCAACCCTGCCCTATGCAGTCTGCCCAGCACCTCCCTGACATGCTGAAGGTGTTCTTGCCAGGAATGGCTGTAGATGGCAATATCATCCAGGTAAGCAAGGGCATAAACTCCTGCTTCTGCTAGGATATGACCTAGCAGCCTCTGGAAAGTCACTGGAGCATTTTTCATCCCAAAGGGCATCTTTGTGAAGTTATATAAACAGAAAGGAGTCATAAAGGCTAGACAGTGGCATAGGGTGCTGACTTGTTGGAATATGGGCTAAATTATTGGCTAGACTTGTAAGGGTCTCAGGGCCAGTAGCCTAGTAACTTCTAATGATCATATGATCCTATGACCTCTCTCTAGCATTGGGAGTCAAGGCCAGCTGCCACTAGCCCTTGGTAAGATCAATAGTAGTCAGATACTTAGCCCCACTGCTGCTCTAGGGCTTCATCTGTCCTAGGCATGGGTAAGCATCTGACTCTATGTGACTATTTAGTTTCCTGTATTCCACACAGAACCTGGTGCTGCTATCCTTCTTTGGTACCAGCACCACTGAGGAGGCCCAGGGACTGCTGGACTCCTGGATTACTCCCAGTTCCATCATCTCTTGTATCTCCTCCCACAGAGTCTGTCTGACTACTCAGGCACCCTGTAATGGACCTGCTTTATAGGTCTTTGGGGCCCTGTATTCACATGGTGCTGCACCAGGTGGGTGCACCCTGGTTTCCCAGTGAACTCCTGTAGGACTGCTTGGATTTCTTAAAGTTTGGGTAGGGGATAGCCTCTGGTAAATTGCTACCCCTTCCACTGAGGTCTCAGTCCGAGCCTCACTGAGGAGATCAATCATCAGATCCCCCTCAGATTCCTCCTGCCATCCACTGCAAATCTTCAGCACAAGGGCCTCTCTATCATGGTAAGGCTTCATCATATTAACCTGGTACAGTTTGTGCCCCTGCCTAGCAGTTCTACCATGTAGTTAACATCACTGACCTTCCTTACCACCTTGAAGGGTCCCTCCCAAGCTGCCTGTAGTTTATTGTGTCTAACAAGAATAAGAACCATCACCTGCTGCCCCATGGCATACTCTCTGGCTCGAACATTCCTGTCATACCAGACCTTTTTCTGCTGTTGGGCTCCTGCCAGGTACTCATGGGCCAACTCCATGAGCTCCCTAAAGCTTGTCTTGAGGTTTAGGACATATGCCACAACGGACTTCTTGTGGGATTCACACTCAGCCTCCTACTCATCACAAATCAAATCTAAAGGCTCCCTCACCCTATGCCCATACAGCAAATCAAAGGGTGAAAAACCTGTGGATTCCTGGGATACCTCCCTGTAAGCAAACAATAGATGGGGAAAATATTTTTCCCACTCCCTCTTAAAATGGTCTGCAAATGCCCGTAGCATGATCTTTAGCATAGACTTTAACCTCCCCACAAGACCATTATTCTGCTGTTGGTAGGGGATGGTCTCTAGGTGCTTCACCCCACAGAACTTCCACAGACAAGCCAGCAGGTCTGACATGAAATTGGCACCTCTATCAGTCAGTATTTCTCTTGGGGAACCTACCCTGCTGAAAATATCTAGGAAGGTATTTGCCACCTTCTCTGCCTTGATGGAGGACAGAGCCACCACCTCAGGGTATCTAATAGCATAATCTACTACCACTAAGATATACTTCTTCCCTGTGGAACTTAGGGTACTCAAGACTCCACAATATCCATAGCTACCCACTGAAACAGCTCCTCTATCACAGGCAAAGGCATCAAAGGAACTTTGATCTTGGCTCCTGCCTTGCCTATGTTTTGGCACTGCTCACAGGTCCTGCAGTACCCTGTTACATCCCTGGCAATCTCAGGCCAATAAGAGTTCCACATAATATGTCTCTTGATATGCTTTATGCCCATATGACCTGCAATGGGAATGTCATGGGCTATGGCTAGAAGTGCCAGACAGTAGAGTCTGGGCACTACCAACTGCTATATTACCTAACCTTCTAGCCCTCTCTCAGGGTTCCCCTCTCTATACAGTAACACTTTGTTCCAGTATACAGAATCCCCTTTTCCTTGAGAATCAGCTGCCGCCCTAGCTATCTCCCTCAAGCCTTGTAATGCAGAGTCTGAGAGCTGAGCCTGTCTCAACTCTCTCTTTGTAACTCTTCCCAGCTCCCCCTCCACAAAAAGTCTGGTATCCTCTGACAGTGGTGCTTCACTGTCAGCCTGGGTACTACTACTACTCCTCACCTCTACCCTTGCCGCCACTGTGCCCAAGGGAACATCAGTACCCACCAGCAGCTGTGGCTCACCTTCAGTCTTACTGCTATTGGGTAGCTCCCTTCCTGAAGTAGCCACATCACCCGCCCCTGGCTTCATGTGTGGAGTCTGCCTAGGTCTCCTTCAGGCTACCAGACCCACATCCCTGTCTCCAAGCCTGACAGCATGTCATTGCATGCACACAAGGTACTGCATTATCAAAATCATTCCCTATCAAGACATCTGTAGGGATATCCTCAAACACACCTAGTTGCTTGCTTCCTTTTCCACCCTCCTAATCAAGGTGAACCATGGCCAAAGGCATTTGGAATGGGATCCCTCCTAAAGCTCTAACTGAAATCAACTGCCCAAGCAAGTACTGCTCCTCTTTAACCACTGCATACTTCAAAATGGTTATATCAGAGGCTGTCTCTATCTTGGCAGTGACCTATTTTCCATCTATCAAGATTGGATATAAACTCTGCTGGTAGTTTTGTACCCCTGTTGTCTCCAGACAACTTACCTCTGGCATTCTGTTATTCCCACTTGCTGCCCCCCCCCCACCTTTTGTTCCCCTCCTTGCTTCCATGGACATCTATATGCTACATGGCCCCACTTGTTACATTTAACAAATTTAACCCTTGATCCTGGCCATGTACCTGAACTAGTGGCTTCCCCTCTTACTGGCAGACTCTTTTTGAGTAGTTTAGGCTACCCACCATAGGTTCCCTTATATCCATGTGCAGCACTGGGTATCCCTTTTCTGTACAGCAATGCCCTGCTTGCTAGGTATAGATTTCCCTTTTTCCCCAACTCATCTGTAGAGTTGATTCCCTATCTGTCAACCAGATTTTCATATCCAAGGCAAAGTGCTTAGTGCTTGTTCCTTCACCAAAAGGTCTGCCAGCCCTTGAAAGTGGTGACCTGGCACTCACCCACCTATGAAAATAAGTGCTTAGTTCAGCAATATAATCTCAAACACTTTCATATGACTGGGTCTATGCTCACGAAACATTTTTCTGTAAGCTTTCGGTGTTAATTTGAGACTTTGTAATAAACAGTGCTTCACTTTTTCAAAATCTAAACAATCAGTATCAAACAATTTAGAAACAACAGTCACAGCTTTACCATGGAGTAAGGGTGTGAGGAACTGTACACAGAGCCCTTGGTCAACATTATACTGTTTGCATACTCTTTCAAACATATGAATAAAATTATCAAAATTATCACCTTCTTGGTACTGAGGAAGAAGTTTACTGCCCTTTATTTCTTCTGGGGTACAGTTACTTCCTTCCCCATTACCTCCATGACCCTTGCAAAGAGTCAGCATTTACTTTCCATGCTGCCTCTGCCTCTCATTTTCTTTGGCTTCCAGATGTCTTAGACTCTCTCTTTCTTCAGCCTCCAAATGCCGCATTTACTCTGCTGATTCTAATTCCAACCATTTGGCTTCCAGTTTAAGTCTCTAACTCCAGATGGATTTTTAAGTTGAACTATCTTGTTTCTGAGAGCTGCAATTCCCCATCAACAGACTGGTTGCTGGTGTGTGCTGTAGCTATGATTAAGGCTGCAATCATTTTCCCTTTATTCATGTTGGCATGCCCCAGTCCTTTGGCTTGGCACATCTCAGCCAACTGCTTCCTTGTCAGCTTGCCATAATCCACTGCTGACATCCTTGCCTGATCTGCCTGACTGACTTAAGCTAACAAAAAGTAAATAAATAAAATTATTGTAAAATGCAACTCTGAATGTCTACCATGTGGCTGCTTGAGAGTACAAACACCTTCTTTCATCACCACTGCTTACAGGCTACAGGAATTGAATATCCATACCACTGCTCACCAATATGTGAGCATGTGATGACCCCTTCACTGACAACCAATTAAAATGTGATGCCCACCACTGCTACCAATATGTGATGGCCACCAATATGTGTTTTCCCCTAGGCCAGTAATCAAGGAGCCTAAATCCTCATCACTGATACTGGAGAGGGACATACACTTGGAATACAAATAGATACACTCGGTATTTCCAGATGCAGACCTCTCTGCATCAAGTACAATTTCCCTTAAGAGCAAACAGGGAAAACACTCAGCCCTGGGTCTCAATGTCTCCTTATCTGTCACCCTCTAGGTCCCCAATAAGACTCCCCACTGGTACAGCTATAGGGTTAGGTCCTTAACCGAGTGTCCAAACTAAGTCCCCCAGCACCCTCTCTGTAAACCCAGTGTGTGTCCCTACCCCAAGTAGCTGACATAAAAACTCTTTAAGATTTAATTTTCACACACACACACACACACACACACACACACACACACACACACACACACACACACACACACACACACACACCTGGGAAAGGCTAGCACAAATTACCTGCTCTACCAACTTTGCCCAGACTATAAGGTAGTTACAGTGCAACCAGTCAGTTACTTGTAAGGCTCTTAAAAGTGTATCCAATTATATTGTGGAATATTAATACTAATACAAATTATAGTAGTTCACCAAGATGGCTAGACCTTCTGGAGTGGCCCACGCAGTGTCGTCAAATAAATGTAAGCACTCTCCAAGGTTCGATACTTTCTACAAGGACCAGCCACAATAAAAGTGCTAAATATGTTTAATAACAAATAATAAAAGTACATGAAATACTAAATATATATTCATAGTAAACCACAGAGTTCAGATCACAGAAATATTGAAAAGAACATTGATGGACAGACTCAGACAAATAAAGAAAAACAATATCTAAACTAAGCTTCATTATATTCCTGACTGAATCTAAAAGAATCACTGTTCCCTAGTTAAGTTGCTTACTACTGCAAAGCAAGATACTGCATATGAGAGTCTTTCTAGTCAGGCTTTCCAAACAAATTACTCAATACCCTGAGATTTCTCTTTGCAATATCTAAAATATAATTCCAAGAGGGCTGGCAGAATTACCTCATTTGGTCACCTGACTGTAGGTTCTCACAGTATTCCCATTTAAAACTGAGACAGGAAGTTGGCACAAATGGCCACAATACACACCCAAATGTTTATGGCAGTGCCTGGCGCCTCTTTTCATTGAGGTAATGGACAAAGTCTCTTCCCCAGACCCAGTGTCTCCGGTCCTATTCAGCACTGTGGGATGCCTTTTAAGGAATTAACAGCTCATTTACATTTCCCTTATTTTTCAGTTAACCTCTGCTGTGCCAGTATCCTCTATTAAAACATATACATTTAATTCAGCTGCAGTAATATATGTACATTTGTCTTCATTTCAGCAGGGTGCACTGTTGATGCATTTGAACACAAGCAAAGTTCACAAATACATTTTCCACAAAAGCATTTACACAAAGTCAGTTTGATATACAAATGACATGCAGTTCTAATACATTTGTAGCACAAGCATCTTGTATAAATCAGTTTTATTTTCAAAGGACATATCATTATTTGCAAAACTCCAGCTGCTGATGCTGGTAGTTGCCCATATCATCACAGGAATTTATACTGTGCAGCAGTATCTGAAGGAGTAGCAGACCTGACTGGATCTATATGTAGTCTAAGGAGGCACACATTGCTTTGAAAGTGTACGATAAACTGTTTTTGTCTACCTTCTTTATGATGATGTACCACTATACTGGAATTCACATTATAAAAGGTTATCATTATGAATATGTATGCTGGTTTGTAGACTATACTAGCAGCAGTGCAGCCTTCAGTATTAGGACAACCTGGCCATACATGCCATTCAGTGCTATGGTAATCTTAAGGCCTGTCTGATCTGTATGTTGCCCTACGGCAGTAAATAGAGCAGTTATATACCTCTGCACATAGATCACCCTCTACCCTACTAAGGTAGGGCACTATCACTACCATTTATCAAGGTGTACCTTAATGCTGCCAATAAGGATGACTGCCTTACTCTACACATACCTGTTGACAAGTACATTTGCCTTACGTATTTCCATATCTGTCCCTACAGCTATTGCATGGCATACCCACATAGCTATCTTAGTGATTATAATATTATATAACTAGGTTACCCCCTTTACTGGTAGCTGATATCCTACCAGTCCCAGTAGTATATGCTCTATAGTCCTGTGTCATGTGTTTATATGTGTCTGTATGTCTGGACGATGCGGTTGATTGTAATGGCTGGACAATTTCAACCTGGCTGCAAATGTCCTGCTACAATCACTTGAGACACATGAGCAGTACATGTTGGGAAGATGGAATGCTGACCAGTCTTTACTGGACTCAATGTGGTAGACACTGTCCCATGACATAAATGCCTTTCTGAGAATGTAGTCACACATTACACTTATATCATGACTCTGTTACCAACATGCTACACTGTGCCAAGGAAAAATTACATTCCACAGCAGTTAAGAGTTTGGCCAAAAGGTGTAGGCTTGACAGATTCAAGGAGTTTGGTGTCCCAGCGGGGGGGTAGTGGTTCTGGGATCATCAGTGGAGGAATGGACACTAACATCAAGAGGGACCACCCCACATACATCTCATTGGATGACCCACCAGGTTACTACCACTTTCACCAAATCTTTGTTGAGTAGCTCTGCACACAGGCCATAGCCTGACCACAACAAATTTTGTTTATATTTTATTATAGGAATATCAGGTATCCACCCATGTCAAAATTATAGCAGAGGTAGACTGTGATTGTATGATGTTTTGCTTGGATACCACAGGAGCATGTGTGTTTGTGATGTATTCATAAGCAGAACACTGCTATTGTGACACCTACAGAGGCTGGAGCATGGCAACATGCTGATGTTGGCATCCATGCAGGGGCTAATGATGATGACAATATTATGCACTCATAAAAATTTATCCAGGATAAAAAGCGTTTGATAGCAATTGTTATAAGCATTATATCCCTAATTTTCTACACTCTTGGACCAACATGAAAGGTCAGCAAGCTTGTTTTCCCTCAGTTGCCAACCTCGTAGCACTTGGTATACTAAGTCAGTGTAGCAACTACTACCTACCCCATCCCAAACTACCTATGAAAGGTGCAAATGTTTAACAAAGATGGAGTCATTGCTCTCTCAAGGCCATGGAATGTATCATCATGGAACTCATAAACAAATACATTGGTGATCTCCAAACTCTGGACCCCCACACAGTTTGGGTTTGTAAAAGGCAGATCATGCCTCCTAAACCTGATAGACTTCTTTGAAGCAATCACCAAAGACATAGATGAGGGTAAAGTGGTTCACACAGCTTATCTAGATCTCGCCAAGGCTTTTGACACCATCCCCCACTCAGGAATTATAGATAAACTCACTAAACTAGGTATAAATCCCTATGTCACAAGATGGGTTGCCAACTGGCTTACTGACAGAACCCACACTGTGAAAATAGCAGACTCCAAATCCGACTTCAGACCAGTGGTAAGTGGAGTACCACAGGGTTCAGTCCTGGGTCTTCTCCTGTTTGGTATCTACTTCTCTGAAGTACAAGCTAACACAGAAGGTATTTGGCTAAGTTCACAGATGAATGCAAGGATCCATAATTGAAACTCCTTGGCTGAATAACTGGTGTCATTCAAGGGGATCAGGTATGTGCCAGCAAGGGATGATCTGCTGCACAGCCCTACTTGCTTTGCAAGGATGGCTTGTATCTCTCATTCCAGGTCTTCTGAATGCTGGTCAAAACATCTACTGTCTCCACAATGCCTTTTTATACAAAGTCCAGGTAATGGATCTCTGACGGCCTCTCTACCCCAGGCCAGTAATCAAGGAGCCTCAATCCTCGCCACTGACACAGGTGAGAGACTGTCACTAAGAACAGGAATGAATTTATACAGAATTTTCAAATGCAGCTCTTTGCATCAAGCACAGTTTCCCCAAAGAGCACACAGGGAACATGCTCCACACCTGGGACTGGAGAGAATGTCTCTGAAGATCCCAAACAAGACTCACTTTTGAGCAGTGTGTCCTAGTTACAAGTAGCTGACACAACCACACCTGGGTATTTGATTTTTCACACACACTCCTGGAAAGGCTGGTACCAGCTGTCCTCCTCCTGCCCAGACTATAAAGATAACCACACTGCCATCAGTCAACTACTCTCAGGCTCTTACAAGGGTATCCAGTTATACTGAGTAAAATCAATACTAATATAAATGGTAGAGTGTAACCAAAGCAGCAAGGCTTTTCAGAGTGGCCATGGCGTCACTAAAATAAGCAAAAGTACTCTGAAGATGTTAAAAGTATTCTCTAAAAGATCAGCCACAATGAAAGGTATAAAATATTTAACACTAAATAATAAAATAGAAAACATGTGAATACTAAATATCCAAGTACAATAAACACCAGAGTTTCAATCACAGGAGAAATAAAAATAACACATTTGGACAGATTCAAACAGATGCAGAAAAACACTAAACTAATGTCACTGTATTTCCTGACTGCCTAAAAATAACTGTTCCCTAGCTACCTTTATTAATACAGTAAGGCAAAATTAGATGCCGAGATGCTTACTTCCACAAGGCAAGGTGATGAGCTTCTAACATACACTGAAATGAACTGAGCTAACTCAACTGTGATAACTGTCATAGATCTTTATATCAGAGTACAAAGAAAACAAAACAAAAAAAAAAAACTGCTGTGAGAGTTCTATCCTCTCAGGGCTGGTTATGGAATGACATCACATTTGATCAACTTACTCCGGTACAGTACACACCAAGAGTCCTGCCAATATCTGTTGCAGTATCTGAAAGCTATAGAACAATTTCAAAAACTTCTACGCTTCCCTTCCAGAATTCTTTGTTTATACATATACATTTAATCAGTTATAGGTTCATAGGTGTGTACTAGGCTAATGGCCCTGGAGCCTTTACAAGCCTAGCCCATAGAATTACCCTGGGATCGTGCCATCCGAACTTAGTTTCCAGTGCCTCTGTCAAGTAGAGCCACTTGAGTGATCCCTGGGGTGAATTTTCTATTTCCCATCCACTCATCAGGATTTCTCTTGAAGAGGGCCAATGAGGTGGTCTGGTTGACATGTATGGAAAGTCTATTCCATAGCATGGGCAGTCTCTGGGTTATGAACCTGTCCCTCCAGCACATTCTATTGATTGTGGTAATGAGGTTGAGGTCTCTGGAGCATGTGGTGCAGAGGGATTGGGATTTCTTTAGATGTAGCATTTCTAACAGAGCTGGGTCAGACATGGCTTTGTAAATCAAGCAGAGATTGCCTCTAAGTAGGCGATATGAGACAGAGAATAGTTGGAGTTTTTTTAGTTTGCCTCTTTGTGAGGTACTTTTGCAGCCTCTCCATTTGTTACAGGTGTCTAGTAAGGTACATGCCAAATGGGGCATTGTACTCGATGATTGGCCTAATGAGGGAAGAGTAGAGGGAGACAATGACCTCTTTCTTCCTGGATGCAAAACCTTTAGTAATGAGATGTGCCACATGGACTTTCCAACCACAGTGGCAACATGGTGGTCAAAAGAGAGGTTGCTGTCAACCTGTGTTCCCAGATCTCTTATAACACCTTCTGTGTTCAGTGGACTACCATCGATGTGGTAATTCATGGGAACTGGGTTTTTTCCAAAGAGGATGATGACACATTTTTTGGCATTGAGCTTAAGGACATGGTTCTGACACCAGTCGATGGTCTCAGTGAGTAGGATGTCAACATCACTTGGGGAGTTAATAATGGGTTCCAACTTGCAATTGTCTGTGAAATTTGTTAGCCAGAATCCCTTTGTGTTGGTCTGGACATCAGAGAAGTAGATACCAAAAAGGAAATGACCCAGGACTGAACCCTGTGGAACTCCACTCATGATCTATTGGCAGTCTGACTTGGAGTCAGCTACTTTTACACTGTGGGTTCTATCTGTGAGCCAGTTTGCAACCCACCTAGTGATATAGGGGGTTGATGCCTAGTTTAGTGAGTTTTACTATGATTCCTGAATGGGAAATGGCATCAAAGGCCTTGGTCAGATCAAGGTAGACTGTATGAACCACCTTGCCTTCATCCACAGCTCTGGTAACTGACTCAAAGAAGTTGACCAAGTTGAGCAGGCATGATCCACCCTTCCCAAAACCAAACTGTGTGGGATCCAGAGGTTGGAGATTCCCTATATCCTTGTTTATTAGGTCCATGATAATGCGTTTCATAGTTTTGCACATCAGACTCATCAGGTTAATGGAGTGATAGTTCCCAGGGTCTGTAGTCACTCCTCCTTTGTCGAGAGGGATGACTGTAGCAGTGCACCATTCAGTAGGGACAAAGCCTGAGGTGAGGCTGTGATTAAACAGGGCACATAGATGAGGTGCCACTCTGTTCATTCTTTAGTTCATGTAGAACACAGCCAGGGATATTGTCAGGTCCCATAGAAGCTGTATTCTTGGCCTTTAACAGTACTGTTTTAACCTGTGCAGCAGTAATACTGGGTGCCTGGCAATCTACTGTTATTGTGATTGGCCCTTTGGGTGGGGGGAGGGGTAAAGTTGGCACTGAATCTGTCGGCCAGTATATTGGTAATATCTGCTGGCTCAGTATAGGAGGTATCATTGTGCAGTGGCTCAGAGCAAATCTGGGTATTGCCGTGGCGATCCTTTACATAACTATAGAAGGCCTTGTGGGTGTCTTTACTATCTGCTGCAATTCTGTTTTCATAGCTAGCTTCAGAGGATTTGATGAGGGATCTCAACTTTTTATTGAGGCTAATAAGGAAGTTTTTCCAGTCTTGGGACTTCACCTTATTCCACATCAGTTTCTTCCTTCTGTTGTAGAGTTTGTTTATGGCAGAAGATCACCAGATTGGTTTCCTTTTTTTGGAGGAGAGCGTCTTGGTTCTGTTGGGTGTGGAGAGATCTATGCATTTGTGTACGTGTTCATACAGTGCATTGGTGTATAATTCGGCAGTCATGCAGCTATTCTCCAGTTGCATGGGTGCAGTGAAGTTAGCCATCTCTGTTTTTAGGAGCCCAAAGTTAGCTTTGGAGAAGTTTTTCATGGTGGTTATCTTTGTGGGATGGGTGGGAGGGATGTGGATTTCCAAGGTGATTAGTTTGTGGTTGGATCTAACCAGGGAGGAGTTGACTATTGGTGTAGAGCAACGGTCGCCCATGTTAGTAATGACCAGGTAAAAGGATGTTGCTACCTCTAGTGGGAGTAAGAACAAGCTGGTCTAGGGCATTGAAATTAATGAATTCCAGGAAACGTTGGGCAAGTGTATTAGTACATGAATAGTTTTCCCAGTTAATGGAGAGGTAGTTGAAGTCACCCAGTATGAGAGTGTTAGGTTGGACCCTAATATTGTCCATGGTGCTTAGGAATATGGAGTGTGAGTCTTGAGACATGGTTGGGGACCTGTAGCAGGCTACGACCTGAATCACTGTCTTACCAAATGTTAGCTGCACCTGAAGTATCTCTGATGCATTATGCTGGGCTACCAGTCTGGAGGTGTGTGCATCTTTTATGGATATGGAAACACCAACGCCTTTGGAGCTTCGGTCCAAGTTCTGGGGCTAAAAGGTGTGGAATGAGTTATAGCCTGGTAGTGCAGGAGTGCTTTCTGCTGCGTTGAACCAGGTCTCTTTTACAGCACAAATGTCAATGTTCTCCATTTTAAGGAGTGCATCGAGAGAGTGAATTTTGAGATTTAGACTTCTAGCATTGAGCAGCATGACCCTCAGATTGCATTTGTTTGTAGCTGTTACAGTGGTAATTTGGTCTTTGGAACACCACCTAAAAAAGGCACTATTGGGGTGGCAAGAGCCTTGGCCAGTATCCAGAAGCCCAGGGGTGACAGATGCAGGCCATCTCTGGCAAAGCATCAAGGTCTGTCAGTCATGTTATCCCAGGCAGACAGATACTGGATCCCCTTAGAATGATACCAGAAACTTAGCCAGTTGTTGAAATCAATCATTTTCTGCTTGAACTGTGGTATCATTCTGGGTGATGGTAGGATGCTGCTCAGGGCTAAGTTTCTGGTGTCATTCAAAGGGTATCCAGCATCTGTCCACCTGGGATGACATGCTCGACAAGCCACATTGCTTTGCAAGAGATGGCTTGCACCTGTCACCCTTAGGCTTTTGAATACTGGCCAAGGCTTTTGCCACCCCCATAGTGCCTTTTTTAGGCAAGGATCAAAAGACAAACCCACCACCGTAAATAGCACAAGTAACCAAAAACTGAGGGTAATGCTACTCAATGCCAGATGCCTAAACCTCAAAATGCATGCACTTGAGGCACTCCTCAGTATGGAGAACATTGATATCTGTGCAGTAACAGAAACCTAGTTTAAGGCTCCAGAGAGCACCCCAGCACTACTACTTTATAACTCATACCATACTTTTCAGCCACAGAACCCGGATTGAAACACAAAAGGTGGGTGTGTATCCATATTCATCAAGGATACCCACACCTCCAGGTTAGTGGTACAGCATGATGCCTCAGAGATCATCCATGTGTGAATAACAATGGGCAAAACTGCAATTCAAATTGTAGCTTGCTACAGATCACCCACCATGACCAAGGACCCCCATTCCGCATTTCTGGAGACACTGGAAAATATGAAGATCCTACCAAGCATCCTAATACTGGGTGATTTCAATTACCCAAACATTAACTGGGAGAACTACTCAAGTACTAACTTCCTTGCCCAACACTTCCTAGAATTTATAAACTCAAACACCCTGGATCAACTGGTCAACACCCCCACCAGAGGTGACAACATATTGGACCTGGTCATCACCAACATGGGAGACCAGTATTCCACACAGGAGGTCAACCCCTCACTGGTTAGATCAGACCAAAAACTAATCACTCTGGATATCCACATTCCACCCCCACCCCCAATCAAGGAAGCCACCATGAAAAACTTTTCAAAAGCAAACTTCATGTTATTCAAGACCGAGGTGGAAAGGTTCACAGCCCCCATGCTAAAGGACAATGCTGTCCAAGCTGCTGAATCCCTTACAAAGGCACTCTATGAGCACCTGCAAGAATGCATGGATCGTGCTATCCCAAGCAAAACCAAGGCTCACTCCTCCAAGAAAAGGAAACCAGTCTGGTGGACCCCTGCCATAAACAAGCTATACAATAGAAGGAGGAAACTAGTACAGAAAAGAGTAAAATCCCAAGAAGGAAAGACATCCCTGATCAGTATCAGTAAGAAACTACAATCTCTCATAAAATCATCCAAGGCTAGCTTCGAAACAAAAAATTGCCAAGGACTCCAAAGATAACCACAAAGTGTTCTTCAGCTATGTCAAGAGCCTAAGTGGAAACTCTCAGATCTGCTCTGAGTTAGTGCAGAATGGCACAAAATACACTGAACTGACTCATATTGCCAACATTCTGGCAGACAGGTTTAGTGCAAACTTCACCCCCTCTCAGCCTCTAAAGGGCCCATAACCATACCAGAAGAATGTAGAGCCCCAGCAGTCACTGCCACACAAGTTAAAACAGCCCTATCCAAAGCCAAAAACACAGCTTCAATGGGACCGGACAGTGTCCCAGGCTGTGTCTTACATGAGCTCCAAAATGAACTAACCCCTCACCTAAACACACTGTTCAAACTCAGCCTCTCTACAGGCTACATACCCATAGAGTGGTGCACAACAGTTATCCTGCACCACAAAGCTGGAGCCACAATGGACCCTGGGAACTATCACCTGTAAGCCTGGTCTGCAAGGCTATGGAGTGCATCATCATGAAACTCATTAACAGAGACATTGGAAACCTCCAAACATTGGACCCTACCCAGTTTGGCTTTGTTAAGGGCAGATCATGCCTCCTAAACCTGATGGACTTCTTTGAGACAGTTACCAAGGCTTTAGACGAGGGAAAGGAGGGCCACACAGCCTACCTAGCCCTAGCAAAGGCTTTCAACACCATTCCCCATTCTGGTATTATAGACAAGCTCACCAACTTGAACATAAACCCCTACATCACGAGATGGGTTGCCAATTGGCTCATGGATAGAACCCACACGGTGAGAGTTGCAGGCTCTAGGTCCGACTCTAAACTGGTTACAAGTGGCGTTCCCCAGGACTCATTCCTGGGACCCCTCCTGTTTGGTATATATTTCTCAGAGGTACAGGCAAGCACAGGAGGACTATGACTGACCAAGTTCACAGACGACTGCAAACTGGGGCCATAAGTGACTCTCTGGCTGATACAGACATCCTCCAGAAGGGTCTAACTGAGATGGATACCTGGTGCCAAAATCATGGCCTCAAGCTAAATGCCAAAAAGTGCATAGTCATCCCCTTTGGAAAAAACAAAGTACCTGTGAACTACCACATACATGGTAGTCCCCTAAATACAGAAAATGTAATAAGGGATCTGGGGACCCAAGTAGATAGTAATCTCTCCTTTGATAATCATATTGCCAAGGTGGTTAGAAAATCCTTTTATGTGGCCCACCTAATCACAAAAGGGTTCGCATCTAGAACAAAAGAGGTTATTGTGCCGCTCTACTCATCACTCATCAGACCCATCATAGAGTACAATGCCCCATTTGGGATGTACCTTACAAGACACCTGCAACAGCTGGAAAGACCACAGAAGTACCTCACTAAGAGGATTACTGGCCTCAAACAGATGCCCTATGCAGCCCGACTGAAGAAACTCCAGCTGTACTCGGTTGCATACCACTTACTCAGAGGTGATCTCTGCCTGACATACAAGGCCATGCCCAACCCAGAATTGATAGACATGCTCCACCTAAAAAAAAAACAAATCCTCAAGAGCCACATGCTCTAGGGATCTAAACCTCACCACAATGATAAATATGACGTGCTGGAGGGATAGATTCCTGTCCCAGAGACTCCCTATGCTTTGGAACAGGATTCCAATCTACATTAGGCAGAGCCCCTAACTAACACTCTTCAAGAGAAACCTTGACAAGTGGATGGGAAATATAAAATTTACTCCGGGGATCACTGCAGTGGCTCTGCTGGACAGAGGCACAGGGAACTAATGGCTCTGCTAGACAAAGGCGGAAGGAACTAATCTAAGGGGGCAGTGAAAACCAACACATTCTGGCTAGGCTTATAGATGCCCTTGGGCAGATACCCTAGTACTTACCTATGAATCTATGAACCTATACCCGTCTGGGCTACATAATCTGAGAGCTTCTCCATGTATCTTTTCATGTAGTCCAGGGAGGTACGTCTCAGGTCATTCACACTCACATGTACAATGACAGAGTCATATTTGTACCTGCTGTTGAGGGACCTGAGTGCGTGCATTATGTGGTGGATCCTGGCACCTGACAGGAAGCTGACTGTTACTTTTTCCTTATTCAACCTAGTGAGTGGGACATCAGTGTGCCTCACTATCAAGTCACCTATGACAAGTGTGTTGGATATGCAGCTTTGCCTTAGGGGCTTTGGTTGAGTGGCACACTGTTTAGGAGAGCTATATGTCTCATGATTAGTGTTGTGGTGGTCGAGTACGTTTCTGTCTTGGAGGTCTCTTCTTTTTGGGTATATTTTTATTGAGAGCCTCCGCGAAGGTGGGTGTGTGGGTTGTATTTTTTTGTGAAGGCAGTGCTGGTGTGTGTTCTGGAGAGCTATGTGTTCCATGCGGTGTGGTGCAAGTGCTGACCTTCTCCTCTTGACCAGCTATCCCAGTCTTGGCTTGTGAGTGTGTGGCTTCCAATTTGGATATATAAGTGCATCTGTTACAAGGCTGAGTGTTGAGAGGTAAGAGGAGAGGGTTGTCGGTGTACATAAGGCAGTTGCTACATTGCCTCAAGATTCCCAAGTTCACCAAGTTAATAGGAGAAAGCACAAGGAACTGACCTTTAGACATGCCTGGAGGGGTGGGCATTAATAATAAGTACTGGAGCTGTTTCCTTGTAGAACATTTAGTGCTTGTAGCACTTTTGTGTGCTAAAATAATTGCTACAAGAAGTCTGGTAAAGTGCTAGACTAATAAGCTAGTAAAAGTGCAGGAGAAGAGAGAACTAGCAGATCTAAGGGAAAAATTGAAGAGCAGACTTTGGCACCGCTCAGAAGCTTACAAACAGTCCTGGATACAGCAAATCTGTATCTGGACTAGACTAGTTACAGGAAAGGCGAGAAACAAGCGCAAATGCGGGCTTTTAAACCAGAAAGTTGAAAAAGATGGAAAAACTGCCCAAACGGCCAATAAAGTAGAATTTCTTGGCCAGAACCCACTCCTTTTGTGGTAGATAGGCTACCTAGTGCTTACCACTCCCACTGATAAGCTAGAAGGCTTCCCTCCAATACAGAAAGGCTTGGGGGGCTCAGAAGCTTATATACAGTCCTGGGTACAGCAAATCTGCATCTGGACTAGACTAGTTACAGGAAAGGCGGGAAAAGTGCAAATAAGGGCTTTTAGACCAGAGAGTTGAAAGAGATGGAAAAACTTAACACTGTTGATACATTTTTAACACAAGTATCTGTACAAGTCAGTGTAATAGTCAAATAGTACAAAATTATCTATAAAATTCCAGCCAACCATGCTGGCACATGCCACACATGCACTGCCCTATTCTCCCTGGCACAGATGGTAATACCTTACATCGTCACAGGATCTATCAGCCTTCAAAATCTAACAAATGAATCACTGGACAGTATCAACGCCACATTACTCAGTCCTCGGAGTCTAAATAACAAATTGCCTGACCTTCTAGCCTTTCAGCATCTGGAGCACATTCATATGTGTATTATATTATTGAAAGGTTTAAAAGTGCAGAAAGCACTCTGTCTCTATACTTGTGTTTTGAGCCTAACATGTCTTTAAACCTGATGGGAACTGTGGTGGAGTATCCATATTTGTCAAAGACCATATTACATCACGGTAGATTCCCAAAGACCTACAAACTGAACTTATTGAGATTCAATTCACTAAATAAATTCATAAAGCCATCACCCAAAAATATGTCCATTTCTTAAATACATTAAATACAATTCACTTACACAAAAATCCCATCACTGAGACTTCAACTACCTGTTGATGAATTGGAAGACCAGTACCTCAAATGTAGACTATGCGCAAAAATCACTTGATTTTGCAAACAAGACTTCCCTGGATCAAGTAGTTAAACAGCCCACTAGAAGACAAATTGTTCTTGACCTGGTCCCTACAACTATAGCATCTAACCATTAATTGGTAGCCTTCTCATTCAAAATCCCAAACCAGCAGATGCAAATACTACAGTATTCAAAAACATCAAATGTTCAAACTTTCTGCTATTCTATGGTGAAGTCTCAACGTTCAGGTATAAATGTTAACCCCCAAAATGTGGACACAGCTAGGAGTTCTGCAAACAAGGTCTATGTTTATATAGATTATTATAGAAATCTATTAGTCTCTTCCAAAACAAACGAAAATGAAGATGCAGATTAAACCAGCCTGGTGGTCGACATGCAGTAAATAAACGTTACATAACTAAAGACCCACAAATCAAGGTCAACATCAAAAGTTTATCCAAGATACTGAAAAATACCATCAAGAAACAAAGGCTTCCCATGAACTTAGACTGGCATTGATAGATGAGGGTAATTATAATCCTTCTTTACTTACGACATGAAGTTAGGAAATTACACCCAAAATTGCTCTGATCTTATTCACAATAGCACTACCTACTCTGATGCAGCAGATATCACAAATATTATATTAGCAAACAAATTCAGTGCAAATTTCACCCCAGAGACATCTGTACAAGCTCCACATACACCCAAGGATCTCAAAACCCCTATTATCCCAAAAGAGTATTTGATAAAAGTGCTCTCCAGATGGAACCTGGTAGCACATTGGGCTGCCTGTTGAACTGCAGTAAACATGTGTTGATGAAGCCACCCCCACAACTATTCAACACAAGCTTATCCACTGGATATTACCCCCAGGTTTGTGTACACAGCAGATGTGATAACACTCAACAAGAGCAGGCCTACCACAGACCCTAGGAATTACAGACCCAGCAGACTGACGAGCCTCATATAGGCTATGGAATGTGTCATAACAGACCTTATAAGCTGCAACAAAAAACAATCTTATAAGACTTGATCCCCAACAATTTGTTTTTGTTAAGGACAGATCTCATTAAAAGCATCTGTCGTGCTGTTCATAAAGTATACCTAGACCTTGCCAAGGCGTTTGATACCATACTATGTGCTAACATTATCAACAAACTATATGCACTCCAATTTGATCCCTTTGTAGTTATATGGATAGCTAATTGACTGAAGGATAGAACACATAATGTGGGGGTGGCAGGTGTGTCCAGAAAGAGCATGAAAGTGACCAGTGGGGTTCCACAAGAACCCATGCTGGGACTTCTGCTACATTTGCTATATATATTTCTCAGATCTCCAGATCAAAAAATGGTTAACCAAGTTTGCAGATGATTGTAAAGCGAGTGTCATACATAAATTCCCTTTTGATATGCAGAAGCTATAAAGTGAGCTTATACATATAAATAGCTGATGCTCTGAAAACAGGCTAAAACTAAATGCTAAAAAAATGCAATATTGTTACGTTTGTCAAACAAGCTCTCCATCTAATTTATAGTATGGAAAAGATACCACTCCAAAATTAAGATGTTTAGAGAGACCTTCGCACGTGGGTAGATAACAGCCTTTCCTTTGATCATCCTGTTGAAGCCAGCAATGGTCAGGAAATCCTTCTGTGTGGCACAGCCAGTAGCATAGTTAAGTTTGGGTGAAAGGGGCAGCTGCCCTGGGCTAAAAGTGTTAGAGGGTGCGATCTGATTATCTGTCCATCATCCTGATCACTCTTAATGCAATGCCAGCTTTTAAAACGCAGTATTGCATTTGTGATCAAACTTGAGCTCTGTAGCACTATACATGCAGTCTAAATGCTACAGTTTAAATGTAAAAAAACTTTTATTTTTTTAACTAAAACTTGAGTGTTGTAGTACTCTCTGCAGGACATTAACTTTAGTAGCTGCTTATACATTTATAGCAAGTAGTTTGGTACAGTTTAAACTAAAGCCTGAGCAGCATAATGCTCCATGCAAAGTGGGATAGGAGGTGGCGTGTTCTGTATGTGGCCACCTGGTTGGTGTGCCAGTCAAAGGAAAAGGAATATACTTTTTTCTCTTCACATGAAGAGCTGAGGGGATGAGACCCTAGTTTGTGGGACCAGCTACATTTCTGGACACAGCTGATTACAAAGGGTATTTTCTATAGATCCAAAGAAATCCTTATATTTCTGCATATTCTGCACTGATCAGACCCATTATTAAATGCAATTCTGCTTTGGAATGCATCTTACTAAATATACCAAACGGTTGGGGAGACCTTAAAGGTTTCTGATAAAAAAAATCATATGCCTAAAGGACCTGTGTTGTCAAGAGAGGCTGGAGGCCTTGCCCCTGAATTCAATGTCATGTAGACTACTTAGGGGGTGATATGTGCCTTGCCTTCTGGGCCTTTTGAGATCTGACTGTGCTAGACCTCCTATTTCACCACAAATCAAACATTTCAGCAAATAGTGGATCCAGAGATCTATTTCAACAAATAAATGACTGTCGGGAGAGAGAAATTTGTCACATAAAAACTACCCCTTCTCTGGAACAAACTTCCTCTTCAAATCAAGCAATGTGACACTGTCTTCCTTTAAGAAGGAATTAGAAAATTAGATAGGAATTTATACATTTTCCCCCAGTATAACTGGCCTATCTTTCATTGATAAAGAAAATAAGGTCAGACTCCGATCTAGCAAAGCATAAATGGCCACCTGGCCCAGTTGCCTTGTACATTCTATGATTTGTGATTAGATATCTGTGACACAGTCTGATAACAACTTGACATGGTCTGTCTCCATCCTGGGTAACAACCACACACAGCACAGGCTGAACACTTGGTATCACCTGCAGGTGAATATGAGACTGTACAGTGTGAACAATCATCATCCCCATTGTGGAAGAGATCATCTGTGGCTCCAGCTACAAGCGATGACCCCCTTAGGGCTGTGGCAGCAGATGTGTACACTGCATCTGAAATGGGTATATGCACCAATCTGCAGCCTCACAGGGATGTCTGACACTGACACATGTCACAGATGGCCCCTGACAAGCAGGCAGCACTCAGAATCAGCCAACACATGCGCTGCATTATCATTTAGGTATAATGAGCTGCAACCCAGTCCACTCTGTACCTGATTGCAGTTTTGGGTGGCATTCATGAGGACATTGAGGTCAGAAACACGGTATAGATCGATCTTATGAATCTGGCATCTACTTGTTGAAGGTAAAGACTAGTGTTAAGGGCCTTTGGCTGAACAAGTTCTCAGATGACTGCAAATTGGGAGCAGTCATAGATTCCCCTTGATACAAACATCTTAAAAGAGCATCTAACACAGTCAAATGAATGCTGCCAAAGTCATGGATTAAAACTCAGTACCATGAAATGGGGAAACTGCCACCCAGGCTAATTACTCTATTGATAAGATACCCCTAAGAGTTGACATGGTAGTCAGGGATCTAGGAACATATGTAGACAGTAATCTAGCCTTTGAACAACATGTGGCCAAGGCAGTAAGAAAATCATTCTATGTCGCCCGACTTATAAGTAAGGGCATTACATCAAGGTTCAAGGAAGTCATAGTGGCACTTTATTTGCCCCTTATCAGACACATCATTGAGTATAATTCTCCCTTTAGCATGTACTTGGCCAAACATATGTAACAGTTGGAATGCCCACAAAGGTTTCTTACCAGGAGAATCCAGAGTATAAACACCTTGTCCTATATGGATTGCCTTAAAGCCTTGTGTCTATACTCTGTCTCCCACAGGTTCTGAGAGACAAGCTAGGCCTGGCATACAAGGCATCCTTGGATCCAGCTCTGATGATCCTTCTGCACGTCTGCAAAATGAACAGCATCAGAACCACTAGATCCACAAATTTCAGTTTTGCTTGTAGCATACATAAGATATGTTGGTGAGACAGATTTGTCTCCCAGGGGATCCCCACAGTCTGGAATAGGCTACCCATTTATGTGAAGCAGAGTCCATCCTAACTATAAGTGTAACCTTGAGCATTGGATAGGAAATTGGATATTCACCCCATGCCTTGCCCCATGTCTCTAATAGACAGAGGCAGACAGTAATGGCCAAACTAATATACCCCCATATAACTTCTAGAAACTTCCTAACATACCCCCTCCTAATGGACACCTATGATACATAGGGGCACAGTTGGGTCAGATTGCATGGCTAGGCTTATAAAGGCCCTGGTGGTCATTAGCCTAGTATATAACTATAAACCTATGAACTATCTGGCAGCACACACTGCTTCGGTCTCCACTTCCATGCAGAGAATTGCCAATGCCAATATCACTGCTTATTCTGGCATTGTTTTCAGAGGTTGGGATAAGGTCCATAACAGGGCTGATTGTATAAGAAAGCTATCATGAGGTACACAGTCCTCAACTTCATCTGAATGGTTACAGCACTTTACCACCCCCTCTTCATAGACAGTTGTGATATCCAGCCACCATTGCTGGATCATCTCATGAGCAGATCCCATCCAGGTCACAGTTCCATAGTCACAAAACATCTTTGTCAGGGGAGACACCAAGTCCTAATTCAACAACCCAGTGAAGTGACCACATTTCATTGCAATGTAATAGCACTTCCATTGCATAGCAGAGGAAATTCTGTGACAGAGTACCTGTCACCACCAGACTCCTATCTCAGCATCAGGCCTTGTTCACATAGTGGCACCTTCACACCATTGCAAGAGGAAATTATCTGTGATACAATGTACACCATCTCCTCTAGACCCTCAGTCTCTAACTCCCATGGTTTGTACCCCAACCAGTCAATGTATGTTTAGGCAAACATGTGTCATTATGTTTCTAGACGATCCCTGTATTTGGTCATGATTGTTGACCAGTCCATCCTTTCTCCTGCATGATAAATGTAGAAATGTCTAATTCACAGTGTTCCTCAACCACAAACTAACCAGAACAGACAGATATTAACACTGTATGCATCCTATTTTATCTGTGGGACCCTGCACTGTCACTGTGTGCTTGTCGAAGTCCATATGCCTGAACTCTACTTTATATTTCACCTTCACTGCCATGTACTGTGCCCATTGCTGCCTGGGTGGTTGGTTGTATCACTGCTGTTGCTGCTGTTCCATCACACACTCATTGAATGATGGTGTTGATATACCTTTACTGTTGGACATGTTTATGTTGGCCTAATTGTACCCGTACTCTGGGGCTGCCCAACCTGTCTTCCCACCATCATATTATGAAATGTGCCAGAGCCATAACTAGATTGCAAAGCATATGTAGGTTGTCTGGTGCCCCATGCTGTTCACCATTCTACCTCCCACCCACTCCTAGGTTGAAGGCAAAAAGGGGAAAAAAGTCCTGTCTGACTTGAGCTCTGAAACTTTGTTAAACCACTTGCTACAAATGTAGCAAGTGGCTTGCTAAAATTAAAATACTACACACAAAGAGCTTGAATGCTTTGGTTCTGAACACAAAAACATTATCAGCACTGATCTACATTTGAGGGTATGAATGATGTACTCTCTATGTAGCAATTTAAGCATCATCTAGTAATCAGCTCCTTACTATGAGTATTTAGCTTCTGGGGACTGCATTTTCAAATTATAAACTTATTGTCCAATGAAATCAGTTGTGCACATAGTCCCATTAGTGTCACCCTTCCATTACTATATTTCCAAACAGTAGAAAATACCTGGCCACCTTAGCCAGGTTTTTTCTATCAAAACTGTGTCCATTTATGTGGCTAGGTAAAAACTATCTTCTCACCACATAGCAGTAAACATATTTGTTAGAACTGTCTCAAGTTCCCCTTAATCAAGTTCCTTTTCCTAGCCTTTGTCCAGTTTAGGAGTGTCCACAAATTCACTTTTTTAATCCTGTTTGACTGCCACAAATTCTTCACTCACATATGGCAAAATGACTGCCACAAATTCTTCACTCACATAATTTATAAATGTGGCAAACTTTTCAGTTTGTCCATCATTGAATGAGCTGAGATGCACAGGTGCACCCAGTCAGGAAAGCCACATTTAAAATCACAGAAAATCACAACTTACCACTGGCACTCTTTTATGGCAGCCAAGAGCAGTGGCCACTGCAGTATGGTAGTCTCAGAGAAATTATGATAAATGAACACAGGTCTTCCATCGACTGCTATCCTCTCGCCATATTTATTTATTTGACACTTGCTGACCGGTTTGGTCCATCTGGGACAAGGCCCTTTTTCAGTGGAGACCCGGGGAGAAAAGCTCCACAGTTAAAACATAAACAAGTACATATAGTATGATACATATAACGTCTGAGTTAGTACACACAATACATAATACTGCCTAGAGGGTATACAGAGTGTTAGCTAACTACATATATTGTAGCAGGCAATAAGGAAAAATGCAGTGTAAAGAAAAAAATAATACAGAAATTATATATAGGCAGTGAGAAGAGGTTAAAGTGTAGAAATGAGTTTTAGGCATTCTACTGCTGAAAAGATTAACATCAGTACAAATCAAAGTGTAGGGGCTGATTGTTGGGAAAGGTTTAGCAGTGTTGAAGGGTGAGAGAGTTAGGATGGAGATTGAGTTGAGTTTACAAAGCTGTGGCAAGACTTGATGCTTCCCATATTGTCACAACTGAACTAAAATCGTTCTTGGTTGATCACATGCCCTACCAGTTAACAACAATGGCAATCTGTAGGCCTTTTCAATACCCAGTGTGGTCTTGAAAAATCCATTTTGTTGTGCTATCATGTTTTTCACAAACTCCAAGCAATCAAATCCTTGTACACTGTCCAGGATCCCAGTCAGACATGATTATCTCTGCCTTGCCTTGTCTTCCACTGTTACCATTTTCGGTTTAATATAGACTATCTGGCTGTTTAGTTCCATGGATTGTTTTAAACATTCAATATTCTTTGCTGAAATGGCATTGTGCCATCAAACTGTCCTTCCAGATATTCACTGGACTCATCCCCTGATGGCTGAAGCTGTTCAACATAATGATTCAGCAGCCCAAACATCACTTTCATCTGCAGCCTGACCACTGCCAGGATACCTTCCATATCTGCTTTCCACTCCTGTGTTACCATTCAAGGATTAATTTTTTCACTGGGTTGAGCATGGATACTCGCCATCAACAAGGTGGCCGTCACATTCAGCCTGCTCCTTGTAAGTCATCTCTTCTTCAATTTCCTAACATCATAAAGCAATAATTCCAAAACGAAAAATTACTATACCACTGTTATCAAAATCACATTAGACACTCACCATAAAGGCAATATTTTGGCCCCTGCTGCCTGCCAATTATCATTCCCCTCCCAAACAAGAGTAAGAGGCAGCCAGAAGAGGGCATCAGGGGTGATTCAGCTTTTCTTGCTTATGCCCTATCCCACTGCAAACACATGTCAAAGCATGGGGAGGCTTCCAATAGGCTGACTGCAGATGCAGTCCCCTACTTTTTTGCAAGAGTGCTCCTTCCAGGCACATCTGCCCCTCCCTAAGAAGCATAAATAGTGGTTTTCCCAGTTTCTATCAAGGAAATCCCACTGGCTCTGTGTGAGTGTACAACCTTTTCTACCCCCCAAGAAGAGGCAAGTGGGCCACATCCATTCACTCTTTCCCCTCCCAGCCTGGCTTCTCTAGTGCCAAGGTTGCTAATCAAACCCCGGTGGCCTTGGTCACAGTAAGGGTTTCACCTCCCTGCACTACAGAACCAGACTAAAGATATACAGTGTTATACTGGACAGATTTGCTTAAGGAAGTGACTAATCTCATGAAGCACTGTAAAACCTCCACAGTTCTCTGACAGTCTGGTCAAGAGGATACAGTTTAAGGTCAACCCCCCACATGAGGTATAACTAGTTCAATTTATGTTGAACTCTTAAATAACTGTGGGAGATTTCTAATCATTTCCTAGCAGAGCTATTTCATTGTAAGTTTTCAGGGAGTGTACATAAAACTGTAGTAGTGTGGGCATAATGCCAGAATTTTACTATAAGATAGTCAATAACATGCTGGTGCCAATACACTGCATTTCTCTTTTTCCTTTGGCATTCAGACTACCATTTGTGATATATTAGCCAGTTCTGTTTTTTTTTTTTTTTTCCCTTTTTTCTAATTTTGCAGGAAGTGGGAATCCCTTGGCTTAGTATAAGAAATTATCTTCCTCACATCCAATGTCTGGGGTTCAATCCTGACCTCATGCCATTATCTTTGTAGAGTTTTGTATGTTCTACCCATATATGTATAGACTTTTCTGAGCACTCCAGTTTCTTCCCTCTTCTCAAAAAGAATGCTGGTTGATTGGTTACATAAAATTGTCAACATATATATTATACTTAGCTCTGCCGTTGTGGCGCCGATCATGGCAGAAAAGGATTTGAGAACCAATTCACTTATCCAGTTAACAAGCAAACAAACAACATCATGATGGTAGTTATAAATGTCAGACTTTGAACTCTTCGAATGAAGATTATGCAAAGACAGAAATTAGTTTTTCACCACAAATGTATCCAAAATATGGACTCACATCCATTTTTTTTGTTTGTTTGTTTAGTAAGCCAGCAAGGCAGACAATCCACAGTGAGAATATCAGACTGACACTTTTCCCAACCTGCATTTATGTAGTTTCCTGAAATAAATATGGAGTACATTATGGTATCCTCTGACTATAACAGTTTCTCTTCAGAACAGCACTACACAGGTGCAACTTATCCATTGTGCATGGTATTTGCAGAAAATGCAAGTTGACCAATGGTCCCAGTTTTTCCAGGACAGTCCCAGTTTGGAAGTCTCTGTCCCGGAATCCCAAACATTGTCTTTGGGACACAGAAATGTCCCAGTTTAGACCCCTCAGTTTGAATGGTGACTTGGCTTTCCAGGGTGGCCAGTCCCCCTGCTTTCCCATCCTAAGCAGCTCTGGGGACTTTGAGATTTTTCAGGGATCCCATTGGGTATGGGGTAAGGTTGGATGCATTCACCCTGGCAGGAGCCTTCCAGGTGCTGCCACCATCAGTCAGTCACTCCTTCAAGGACTTCCATCGTGGGGGGGTTCTGCTTGACCCCACTCACCCAGGCAGGAGCTCTCCAGGCCCTATAACCATCTGCCTTGTGCTCCCGTACTGACTTCTGTCAGGGCCAAACCTTACAGTCCTCCCCTTTGACTTGGCCAAGAGACCTTCCCAAGCTGTGCCCCCCCCCCCATGTCAGGGGACTCCATTGCCTGCATGTCTCCTGCAGGCTGCCAAATCATGCCGAATCGCTCATGCCCTTAGACCCTCTCAGGGGAGCTTCCCTCTGACCCCATCCACTCCCTCCTGAACTCCCCTCAGCCGCTGAGGGGCAGATCCTCTCTCATGAAGGCTTCAGAGTCACCCTGCTTTCCCATCCAGAGCAGTTCTGTGGACTTTTAAGATTTTTCATGGATGCTGTCGATTATGGGGTGAAGTCAGATGCCTTCTCCCCAGCAGGAGCTCTCCAAGCCCCTCTGACATCCACCCTGGTGCTTCCTCAAGGACGTCCATCATGAGGAGCTCTGCCTGACCCCACTCCCCCAGGCAGGAGCTCTCCAGGCCCCACCACTGCCCATCAGTTGCTCCCTTAAAGACTTCCATTATGGGGGGGGCTATGCCTGACCCCACTCACCCATGCAGGAGCTCTCCAGGCCCTGCTGCTGTGTGCCCTAGCGGTCCCTTAAGGACGTCCATTGTGGGAGCTCTGCCTGTCCCCCCTCACCCAGGCAGGATCTCACCCAGCCCTGCCATTATCTGCCTCTCTCCCCCTTCCAGACTTCTGTCCCAGAGGGGCATGTTCCATACCCCCTCACCCGGGCGAGAGCTGTCCTGTAGCAGTCACTTTCCACCTCTCTCCCTCCCAGACTTCCATCGAGACTGACCCCCTGTGGGGTTCCACTTCTACCTGGGAGAGAGAGATCTTTTCCAGGGTTACATATCTCCTAACTGCTGCCAAATCATGCAGTGTCATGCGTGCTCTTGGAGCCTCTCAGGGGGATCTTTCTAGCCTCATGGAACTCTGCTGAGCCATGAAGCCTCAGACAGTCCCTCATACAGACTTCCATGACACTGGTTCTCCATTTTGCCTAGCACCTAGGGCATTCAACCTCGCAGGGGAGATGGCCTGGGTCCTCCCATCTGCGTACTTTTTGTGGCATTCCTCAGTCTCTCACCCCCATTGTGCCAGGTGCCGATTAATGTGCATCACTCCAAGCCTCCTGGCATGTGGCCTCTTGCCTCCTGGGTGGTGCTATTCACAGAGTGGCATCCCCACAGTGCCTGGTGAAGGACTGGAGGCCAACCTGCCTGCACCAGTGCGATGACATGGCTGCCCTATCTCCACTCCCATGGGGGCTGGGAAAATGGGATTGCAGACTTTTGCACATTTACAGTCATCAGCTAACTTAGCCAGAAACCACTAATGCTGGCTTGGACATCAGCAAGGTGCATGCCAAAGAGGAGTGGACTTCCCTGACTCTTGGGCCTAGTTTGTGCACCACTATGCTAGCCAGTGAGTTACATAGGATGTAGTATTTAATATGGTCAGTTTTTGTTAATAATGGCAGAGTATAGAATAGTAGCAAAGGCCTTGGCTAAATCCAAGTAGGCAGTGTGGACAGATCTGCCATCATGCAGTGCTTCTGTGACTTTCTGAAAGAAACATACCAGATTTCAGAGGTTGAAGCCCTTTCACAAAGCCATATTGCTTTGGATTGTGGTCTTGTTAGCTGCCAATAACATTTAGGATGCATTCTGTTGCTTTACAAATGTTAGAGGTAAGGCTAATTTGATTATAGTTCCTAGTGTTGGTGGGGGGGGGGACAGCCCTTTTGGAGGGATACCACAATAGCTGTCTTCTAAGCCTCAGATACATAACCACTGTGTGTGTGTGTGTGTGTGTGTGTGTGTGTGTGTGTGTGTGTGTGTGTGTGTGTGTGTGTGTGTGTGTGTGTGTGTAGGGGGGGGGGCTATGACTGAATAACTAGTAACACAATGTTTTAAGCTAACAAGCAGACAACCTGGTATGTTGTCGGGCATGGATCTAGTGCTTTTGGCTTTGGAAATAGATTTTAAGACTTATTCAGTACAGACTGAACAGAGTAAGGGAAAAGAACAGGGTGGGACAGAAAAGAAAAGTTTGAACTAAATCTAGTCACTTTTATGTTAGCAAATTCCTCTGGGTCACAGTAGGTGGTATTCTGAAGATCAACTCAGTGCAGCATTGAATATTGTTTCTAAAATTCCTAACATTGATCAAAAGGCTTTGTGGTTATTTTTTGATGAGGTAGAATTATTTCATTTATATTTGGATTTTCAGATTTTGATCATACGCCCAAGTTCTTTGCCTTCCAATTTGAGATCATTTCTTTTGTGCTAGTTTATTTCTTAGCATAGCCGGCCTTAGGCATAGGCAATTTAGTGCGCTGCTCTAGCAGGAGCACTTTTCCAGTATTCATTTGTCTATTTTTTATAGTAAAGAAATGGTGTCTTTAAAATATGTCGAATGAGTACAGGAAAAACTGAAGAGTAAGACAAGCTGTGAGAAAAACAAAGATAAAAGTAATCTAGATGGTGTAGGTTGACCAGGATGGAGGCAATGGGTGGTGTGTGTGGGGGGGGACTATGGAGCCTTTTTGCCAAAGGCCAGCCCTGTTTCTTAGTACCAGCATTCTTTCCTTGTAAAGTTTGTTGATACTGTGGTTCCATCACAGAGCTTGTCCCTAAATTTGTCATTGTATTTGTGGCAGATGGTGGCAAACACATTGATGCACAAGTTTGGTGTAGAAATCTGTGGTTTAAGTGGCTCCATTTGATTTGCTGTCACTGTGGAGTGGAGAGCTTTTAAATATCCATAGGCCATCAGAAAGTGACACAAGATTTGTCCTGGAGAAATAACTAATGACAGTAAGACTGAAGGGCAGCTTTGGCATAATCGTCATAAAAAAAGGACAACATTGTGGTCTGAGTTGATTAGTGATAGGCAGCTGTGAGTGTGGAGTATATTGATGCTATCAGTTTAAGAACTAGCTCAAGTAGATGTCAGCCCCTAGTTAGGGAAGGATACTATACCATTGACAGTGTTAGCATTAATAAGGTTCAAGAACTTCTATGCATATTTGTTATTTATAGTGTATGTTTGCCAATTTAGTGACAGGTAGTTGAAATCTCTCAAAATGAATGTGCTGGGTCAGTAGTTAAGACTTCTAATTTATTAAGGTAGGTGGCAGGTGTTGTTGGAGACATGGAAGGGGTTCTTCAGTTAGTAGTCATATGAGTTCTGGACTTGTCTGTAGATAACAAGACATGCAGGAGGTCTAGGTCATTATCCTGCTGGATTACTTACTGGGTGACGGTATTGCAAATGACTATAGGTACTCCACCACCCTTATCAAGGTGTCTCATCAAGAGAAAGGCATTAAGCACCAGTAAAGGAGTGTTATCACTGCACGTGAATCAGGTTTCTGTAATTATAAAAAGGTGTGTTTCAGTTGTCATGAAAGCTTCAAGGGCGGGCATTTACTTTTTTTAAACAACTTCTGAGCAATTAAGTGCTTGAAAGGGTGGCAGCAATGTTTAAATGTGTCTCGTTTAAGGTAGATATGTCTAAGCATCTTTCTAGTTCTTGTAAGCACTTGTCTAATATTGTTCATGTGTCCTAGCATTGAGCAACTCCACATTGAGGTAGACATGATTAGGATTTGTTATGTTAGTAGGCATAATAGAATGACCCTGCCTGGAAAAGGGGCTATGGGGGAGTAATAATGTTTAGCCAATAAGTGAAGCCTGAGTGGAAGGATGAAGGTCAGCCCTGATTAAAAAAAAAAGGCAGGACTGTTTACCATCCTCCTTCAAGTTGACAAACATTGGCTCACCCTAGAATGTCATTTGTTACTGAGCCAGTTGTTGAAGTCCCTTATTTATGCTTGTATTTTGGCATCATTTATGATGAGGGCATGATACCACTCAAAACTGGTTTGTTTCTGGCATCAGAAACATACACAGAAAGTTCAGCCATGCCTCTCTTCATATTTTCCATGGTGGAACATCTAAGGTTATTCAATGCCACATGAGCAATGAACGAGTCATATGCGTACTTGGGGAGAAGGGATCTGAGTGCCCTGGCGATATCACAGATATTGGCATCTGGCAGACAACTTTCCATGCTCAGCCTGGTGAGTGGTACATCAGTATATCTGACTACAGAGTCACGTTGAACTAGGATGTTATGATGTGCAACAAAATGCCCATGCAGCCTTAACAGCTTAGGCACAGTTGACCTTTGTTTGCAGTATCTGCTGGAGGTGTTACTGGAATCTGGCATCACTGGAGGTGCAACTTCACTTAAAAAATCAAGCCTTAACCCAATGGATCACTATTTTGAGTGCTCTACCACCAAGCTATTAAAGCAGCTAAGAACTAGGCAACTGTCCAGATTTTTGCAGAATGTCCAGATTTTTGGTTCATGTTTTTGGTCCATTCCTTATAAAAAATTTGTGATTTTCTTGCAAACCACCGAGGATTGAAGTCACTAAATAATAACAGACATTTGAGTTTTCAGCTTAATGTCCTTCAGAAAATGCATGTTAATGCAAAACCTGTTAATAATTTTTGGCTCTCTCCAGTTTTCTGATGCTAAAAGTTTGAGAGCTATGCTGGGCAATTGTTTTTTGTTTGTCTGTTTGTTTGTTTTGTCTTTTTTTGTTTGTATATTTTTAGAAACACTTTTATTTCTAACAAGTATACAAATGTTCAATATTAACAGAATTAATCTGTACACAAAAAAATTAACAATTAGTGGAGAATCTTGGCAATCTTACGTTTCTACCAAGCAATATAAACTGCAAATTCTAGTAAAATAACAGTAGGTTATGTTCCTACATAAAACCATCAATATCTAACGAGTTTACCATACAAGGGACAGAGAAGAAATGTTTATTAATTAGTTGAAATTACCCGGGCTGTCCACAGTCATCACTTCTCCACAGTGTGGTCTTTCGAGCTGTGTGCCCATTTTTTCATTTCCAATAATCTAATCTCAGACAATATAGTAGTAACATCCCCTATCACTGGAGGTTGTTCTGTCTTCCAATGTCTGATGCAGGCTTTCTTAGCAACTAATAAAATTAAATTCAATAAGTTCAGGGAACTTCTATTTGTGACTTTGACTCCTTGATGTCCCAACAGGAAGAGTGAAGTTGTTATCAGAGGAGGATCTATAAAAACATGATTTCATAAGGATTGCAATTGTTCTTTAAATTATTTTAGCTTAGTACAATCCCAAAAACTGTGCAACCAGTCACCTAGCTTATCTGTCTGTCACCTTCAACAAAGTGTCTCAACAATGGGGAAAATTCTATGCAGTTTAGAGGGGGTATAAAAATGCTTGAACAGACACTGCCACCCAAAGAACCTAAACTTGCATGATTTTGTTGCATATCTGGAAGCAAGAAAAAGATTGCCAGAGCTCCTGCGGAATCGACAGACTGAGGTCCACCTCCTATTTAAGGCAAAACTTGTTTGTAACTTTCCCTTTGGGAATGGGCAACATTTTATATAGGCGACTAAGTGCACCCTTGACAGAAGCAGATTCTGAGCGATTGTCTATCATCCATTGTATGTCTGTGTCCTTCAACATGCTTTACTTTAAATAGCTTAAGTAAAGTTTTATTAGCTAGTATCTCATATAATTCAGGGAGAGAGGTCCTGTTCCAAGGGAATCCTCAAGTTCAAGGTTCCTGATAAGTTGTAAGTCATTTAATAATTGCTCTCAAAAAATCAATCCTTTAGTCCATTGTAAAAGAGTGGTAATATGAAGTTTTCAAGCCCCGCAAAAGATGGCACCCATAATGGGCATTAGCTCATTCTCCCAATGTGCACAATCCAGTGACAACAAGGCCCTACTGACCTGATGTAGGATCCTCTTAGATATCCTTCCTTCACTACGTGTCATTTGATGCCTCTCCTCAAATAATTTGATGTAATAGGGCATGGTCCCACCCACTTAAGTGGACATTATGATTTCCCAACAATTTGTTGATTGTTTATGAAATCCTGAAATATCTTAAGCCTCCCAGCTGCCAAGTAAAGATCAAAGTCAGGGGCATTCAAACCTGCTAGTGTTGATGGAAGAGAAAGGATTTCCCAAGCTATTCTGGGTTTAAAATTAGTCCACATAAATCAGGAAATTAACGACTTAAAACTTTTATATTGGTCTGGTTTAGGGTGTATCAGGAGACCCAGGGAATAATAAACAATTAGTGGCAAGATGAACCAAATGATCACCTACGTCCTTTGTGGTAGGACCAAGCACATATCCTCCCCCTGTCTAGCAAAGTTTTTTTGTTTTATTATGTATTTAATTAAATGTTAGTTTGACAGAAGTAGACATTGTTGAGGCCAGTTTAACTCCCAAGTAGGTTAAGCTATCATCTAGCTGCAAAAAGGGAAAACATTTGAAACAGCAATGGGCTGGGAGAATAGTTAATGCCTATAGCCCTACTTTTGGCAATATTGATCTTGTAGCCTGAAAGTCTCCCAGAGGCACTCAGTTCCCTAAATGAAATTTCTGAATCTTTCTCTGGATTTACCAAAAGTAGAAGATTATCTGCGTACAATGCAAGCTTTTTCCTCTAGTGTCCCTATTCAGTATCCCAGAGTGGGTATTTTTCTTATTGTGTGTGCCAGTGGCTCAAGGTACAAAGTAAATAATAGCAGAGAAAGGGGGAAACCCTGTCTGGTTCTCTTACAAATAGGTAAAGGGTCTGAAAGCTTAGGACCTATCTTAATTCTTGCTTGAGAACCTTGGTGCAGGTTCGCTAGAAGAGTTGTAATTGATTTTAGGATTCCAACATGCTTAGGAGTCTGAAAAAAGGGCCACCCCACCTGATTAAAGTTCTTTTTTAGAATTATAGCTAATTAATGCTAATTTTCTGCCTGATCTAGTTGCATCCTTTATTATAAACTCTATTGATACAAGGCTATCAAATGAGGTCCTACCCTTAATGAACCCTGTCTGATTTATATGGATAAGTTTAGGGAGTAAGGGGGCTAGACTTATAGCAAAAGTGACCATAAATATTTTGTAGTCATGATTTAGTATTGAAAAAGGGCAATATGACATCGGTATGGTAGGATCATTAAAAGGTTTGGGGATAACTGAGATTATCGCTTGCTTCCAAGTAGTAAGGTATTTCCCCTGTGTTAATGATCCTATTGAATAAATTAGCCATGTTTTGGAGCAGATGTTGCCTGCCCAAAAGGAAAACATGAAAAGTGATTCCATCTGGGCCTGGGGTTTTATTTTCTATCCAGGGAAGTTACACCTATTTCTAGTTCTTCCATGGTGACAGGAGCAACCAATTGATTTGCCTTATCAGGGGGAAAGAGAGAGAAGGTCCAGGGAGTCCAAGTATGCCATAATTTGGGAGTTTTCTAAGGGGGCTTGCTCAGTGGAATATAAATCAATATAATATTTTATAAATTATTTTCCTTTTTCATTGTTCCATAATTTAGTTACCAATAGCTTTGCTGTCCGAGAACAAAGTCCATGAGCATGATGTTGCATAATTTTCTGAGAGTTTTCAAAGTAGTGCAATTTTAATATCATCTTCATCTGTACTATCCTATAATCTGATGCTGCATCCAGCTGGCATTTTAAATTAGCAAGTGTGCCCTCCATCTCCATCCTGCCCTTCATATTCTCCCTTGGGACAGCCAGTAGTTGTGATTGCAAATTATCTGTCTTGATCCTCAGAGCATGGTAGTTATCTCCACAACATTTCAGAGTTACCCGAAGAATCCTTCCTTTCAAAATATCCCATGCCTCCTCTGCATTTAGAGAACCCTCCGATAATACTTGAAAGAGCATCCAGTAATAATTGTTTGCACTGATCTCCCTTGCAGAGAGGCAGGTCTCTTACAAGAGGCCAGATTAAGGGTCAGAAACATAGAAGTAGGACCTGAGAACAAAATGGGAGAATATGACAGATCACAGGCCAAACTGACAGTTTCTCAACTAATCACATATTTGTCAGTATGAGAGTAAGAGTTGAATCTAGTAGAAAAACAAGTATGAATACCAGGGGGAAGTGCAGGTTGACCATGCCCATAAGACTGATGAAATGAATAATGCACTTGCCCAATGAAGGGACCCTATACATTATAGGACCCCTATGAATCCCATTTAGCTTAAACAAATTGGCTTTCTGCTATATTGCATGTAATTCTTCATTAATCAACAAAAACATTGAATGTAGTTCAGAGAAGTTACTCTCTCCCTCTGAGACATAAGCTAAATGTAAAAACTTAATTTTATAATCTCAGAATGAAAGTAAAAGACTCATTAACAGCATATACTTCCTTTTACATTTGTAACAGGAGAAACGAGCTTTACAAAAATTTACTCTGGAAAATGAAATTACCTGTGGACATCAGAAATGAAGCAGACTATTCTAGTTTCAGACCTGTTTAATAAAGTACAGTTGTGTAAGTAAACTTATCGTAACAGTAGATGTTTAAATGTTCACTGCAACAGTAGCCTTAGCTATATGGGTTTTATCATGCCAAGGATATAACAGCCAGCCAACTTCCAAAGCTTCAGGGCACTTTCCTTGCACCCAAATTGTCAGGCAGCTCAAGCTGAGCTGACTAAAAGACAAGTTTGGGCACAAAACCCTTCACAGCTTTCCTGCCAGCAGAAACAGAGAGGCTGAGCCCTGAAGGGACAAAGCTAGGAGCAACATAAAATAGATGTCCACTCCCTGGCATAAAAAGCACACCAAAAACAAGTAGGGGTGGAGGGAGGGAGCAGCTACTTCAGCAATGATTGTTCAAACATCTATTGTTATGGTAAATTTACTTACACAACTGTAATATGTTCATCATATTGATCAATGTTGTAGTAGCCTTAGCTATATGGGCAGATTTCCCTTGCTAACTATATTTGGGAGGTGGAAGGAGAAGAGTCCAGGAGCCCCTGGGGAATGGCCCTAGCAAAGCCTTATCTGAACTTAGAGAAGAAAGCTTATAGTGCTTTGTAAAAGTGTTTACAGAGGACCAAGTAGCAGCTTCTAGAATACTTCTAGAATCCAACCCTTTCCAAACAGCCATAGATGAAGTCAAAGCCCTAGTGAAGTGGGCTTTGACCTTGCCTGCAATTTTTTTTGTGAGTGTAGGAGAAGGTAATAGTCTTAGATGACCATTTGTAAATAGCCCGTTTTGACACAGCTTGTCCCTTCTTTTTAGCTTCACAAGAAAGGAACAATTTATCCAAAGATCTGAACGCTTTAGTTCTGTCAAGAGAGTACCTGAGCTCTCTTTGGTAATCCAAAGTATGGAGTATCCTTTCTCCCACATTTTTAGGTTCAAGAAAGAAAATGGATGGATAGTTTGGCTTAAAGTAAACGTGTATACCACTTTAGGCATAAGAGAAGGCTTAGTTCTCAAAGAAACCCTGTCCCTATGGAAAATGAGACAGGGTTGACTCAGCATACATACTTGCAACTCAGATACCCTTCTTGCAGAGGACAGAGCAATCAGTGAAACTGTTTTCCATGTTAAGAACCTCAAGTTAGTCAGGTTAATTTGCTCCAATGGAGCAGGTGTTAGCTTCTCTAACACAACATTAGGATTCCAAGGAGGGACCACCTGTTTTCTTGGGGGCCTCTTATGTAAAGACATGAGACAGCACTGAAAGAGTAGGATCCCTGGACAGACATGCTGAAATGGTTGATAAATGAACCTTCACAGAGGAATAATAAAGGTCATAGGATAGTAATTCACACAAATATTGTAAAATCAGAGAACAACTGGCCCTGAGTGGGTGTTGGTTATGTTGTTGACACCAGCTAGAAAACCTTTACAATTTGTTAATATATGATTTTCTAGTACCAGGCTTTCTTGCCTCCATTAGTACCTGCTGCACATCCAGAGTAAACAGGTGCCTAAAAGGAGTTATGACTCTATCATCCAGGCAGCAAACTGAAGTTGATTGATGTCAGGGTCTATCAAACACCCTGTTCCTGGGTGAGTAGATCCAGTCTGTGAGGAACCTTGTAGAAATTGCCATTTCCTAAAGAAGGGAGAACTATGGTTGCTTGGGCCAGAAGGGAGTCACCAAAATGATCTTGAGGATTACATCTGAATCTTCAGAAATACCCTGGATATTAGTAGAAATTATGGAAAAAAATACAGGAACATTCATGTCCAAGTAAAGGAAAAGGCATCTGTCTTCTAGGCCTTCTTGCATGGAGTCCTGGAACAGACTCTTGCCAGATGATTGTTCAGAAAGGAGGCAAAGAAGTCTACTTGAGGAATTCCCCACAGATGGATTAAATCTTGGAAGACTCCTGATTTATTTTCTATTCATGAAAGTCTGACCTGGTCCTTCTCAGCTTGTCTGTCAAACAATTTTTCTCAGATGGAATGTAGGATGGCTGTAGAGTGAGACTGTGTTGTGAAATTATATAACAAGCTAACATGGCTTGTCTGCAAAGGGGGTATGACCCAGTTTCCCCTTGCTTGTTGATGTACCACATGACTGTGGTATTTTCTGTAACCACTTGGAGGTCCCAGGGACCAAATATGGTTCAGGGAGTTCAGTGCCTTGATCAGAGCAAGCATTTTCTTGATATTTATGTACTTGTATCTCTTCTTGGTGTTCCACACATCTTGCACTTTTATCTCACCTGAAACTATTCTCCAAGCAAAGTCTGAGGCATCTGTGGTGACTGACTACTTTGGAGCAGGGAGAGAGAAAGGCATACCTGGATTTAAGTATATCTTGTCTCCACCAAATGATTTCTCTTCTGACAAACCTCAGCACTGGTATTTGAAAAGATAAAGGGCATTGGTGCTGAGATCAAAGGGATTTCAGATACCATTGTATGTTTCTCATGTGGAGTCTTGCCAGGGTTATCATGAGAATCATAGCTGTCATAAGACCCAAAATCCTGAGATATTCTCCCACAGTGACTTGAGTGGAAAACTTTAGAAACAGGTCTAGATATAGATCTACTTTTCCTGTGGAAGAAAAGCTTTTTGAAATATGGTGTCCAACTGACATCTCAGGAACACAATCCTGAGTCAAGAAAGACTTTTGGATGTTCTTTTGGAATGCCAGCTTGTATTAGAGATCTCTCACCCAATTTAGAGATTCCTGGCACTTTTAGAAAGTCTCTGCAAAGATAAGCAAATCATCTAAATGTGGAAAAACACAGATACCCTAGGCCTACAATGAGCTATAACTGGATCTAGACATCTTTAAGAACACACTTGGTGCGGTGGATAGTCAAATGGGTAAGGCAGAACATTGATAATGTGATCCAGACACACAAAACATTAAGAAACATCTGAAGTCTACACAACTAGGGATGTGATGATAAGCATTTTTTTACATCTTGTGTTACCAGGAAACTTGAAAGGAGAACAAGAGGTAGGTTGTGAAGTGACATTTTGAATATGGGCACTATCATAAACAGGTTTAGGAAATTAAGAACTAGAACTGGTCTCTAATCATTTTCTTTGGCACTAGGAACATCCTTGAATAAAATTCATTCCCACCTGGGAAGGAAGAAATGGTTCTTTCACTCCTTGTAACAGCATGTGATGAAAAACTGGTGTTAACAAAACAGTCTGATCTGGAGGATGAGGAATGCCCCCTGGAAAGGGAGAATTTCCTTCCACTGCCATCTGTTACATTGATGAATGATTTTCAGAATCAATTTATCTGAAACTATCTGTTACCAATGGAAAAAATGGGGATTCAGACTTTTGGAAGATGTCAGGGAAAAAAAGGGGCCAGGGTGGGAGGTCTCACAAGGTTTCTTGAACAGTCATTCAGACTTGTTGGACTGTCTTTGGTTAGTGAAGGATCGGGACATTATTTTGGAATCCCACTGACATTTCTTAAACATCTGTTTACCCATATCTAGTTGAGACTATTTATTCTGCTTTTTTCCTCAATTGGATGAGGAGATAGAAAATCTCTTGCAAAATTTTAAAAGGAAGGCTGAAAAATCTTAGATATTTCCTGGATCAGCTAGTCCCCTTTTAACACACTTTTTGAACACCACTGTAGCAGAGGGGCAGACACTTAATCTCTGTCCAATGCTGAATTTACAATTTCATTTTCAATATCATCTGTGGGGATGCTAGAATACAGCCAAGCAAACCTCATCAAACCAGTACCAGTTGCCACAGCCCTGGAAGAAGTATCAACAGAGTCATGCACACACTGCAAACACTGACTAATGACCTGTGCTATAGAAAAACTAAGTTATTTAAAGCAGATTTTATCTCACAAGAACAAACTGAAGATAAAGCATTCCTCATACTTTCACAATTAGTCAGAACATACTTTAACATATAAGACTGACAAATCAAAATTCTGAAAATCAAAGTTGCAGAAATAAGAAGTTATGTACTCACCATAACATTCCATGTGAGTTGTTCATCTCGCCTTCATTCTTTACTGATGGGTTCAGAGCTGATCCATCGGCTCCAGTATGGCCGTATGCAAAGCGTGAGGTCTTCCAGTAGCTCTAGGTCAAGCCCCTATCCCATGATGCACTGTGAATTACCTCAAATCTTGTTTGCTGGGTGTACTATAACCATATAATATCCTCCTATGGAGAGGAAGAAGAATTGAGCAACCAAGATGAGACCAACCTCTAGGTCAACTATCAGCCAGGAGGGGGAAGGAGGGAGGGACATAAGAATGAAGGCAAGATGAACAACTCACATGGAACATTATGGTGAGTACATAACTTCTTAATGTGAAGTTGTTCAATCTCGCCATTCATTCTTTACTGATGGGTAGCATCCCTAGCACCATCAATCTCGGGTGGCTCATGGGAGTACATTCTTCAGAACCATAAACTCAAAAGAAGCCCTGTCCCTGGAGGCCTTATTAGCTTTGTAATGTGTGATAAAGGTATGAGGTTTAGACCAAGTGGCTGCTGCACAAATCTTATCAAGGGGCAATTTGACTTGGAACGCTGAGGATGTAGAAACTGCTCTGGTAGAGTGAGCTTTAATCTTCTGTTGCAAAGGCATATTAGCAGCTGAGTAAACAAAGGTGATACAATCAGATAAGCATTTAGAGAGAGTTGTTTTAGCCACTGGTCTACCTTTTCTGGCTTCAGAGAATGAAATGAATAGTTGGTCTGATTTCCTGAAACCTTTTGTTCTATCCAAATAAAATCTGAGCTGTCTGTGAACATCAAGTTGGTGCAGCATATACTTCAACTTATTGGAATGATTAGGGAAGAAAACTGGTAACTCAATGATTTGGTTGATATTAGTTTCTAAACAAACTTTGGGCAAAAAAGAGGGGTTTGTCCTAAGTGATACTCTGTCAGCATGAAAAATCAAATAAGGAGGGCTGATAGATAAAGTCTGAAGTTTTGACACTCTGCAGACGAAGTAATAGCTACCAGAAAAATGGTTTTCCACGACAAATATTTGAGGTCACAAGATGATGCTGGTTCAAATGGGGGAAGGATTATACAAGACAGCATAAAATTTAGATTCCATGGAGAATAGGGAGTTTTCACTGGAGGTCTCATATGAAATGTTCCCTTGAGAAAGGCCTTGGATAACTTGTGGGACATGATATTTAGCCCGTCAATCCCGAGATGAAAGTTAGATATAGCAGCCAACTGGACCTGAACTGTTGCTGCTGCTGCTCCTGTATTAAAAATCATAGTCAAGAATTCTAGTATGGATGTCAAGGGGGCTTGGTAAGGATCAATGTTCTGCTTAGAAGCCCATATGGATACTCTCTTCCACTTACTAAGATATAATCTTCTAGTGGACGGCTTGTGAGAAGACAATAGAATCTGTTTTGTCTCATTGGAGAAGTTATGAAGCCTGGCTATGAGGGGAACTGGAGCAGCCAAGCTGTCAGCTTCAGTGACTGCAGAGAAGGATGGAGGTGCCCCGACGGATGTGTCAGAAGGTCTGGAACTGGGTCCAGAATCCAGGGATCCTCCAAGAGATGCTGTTGAATGAATGGGAACCAAATCCGCCGAGGCCAATGAGGGGCTATAAGAATGATGGTCCTTCCCAGGGATTTTGCTTTCTGTAGAACTCTGGGTATCAATGGGATTGGTGGAAAAGCATAGAGGAGACCCCGGGGGCCAATCATGTATGAGTGCATCTCTCGGGACTTCTCCTGGAGGGGGAATCAGGGCAAAGTAGCTTCTGCATTTCATGTTGATGTGGCTGGCAAAAAGGTCACAGCAAGGCTGGCTCCATTTGTGGAAAATCCTGTCCTCAATCTCTTTCTTGAGGGACCACTCATGTGGCAACAAGATTGCCCTGCTCAGTTTGTCTACTATCACGTTGGATCTCCCCGGGATGTGCATTGTCAACAGAAAGCACTGGGAAGAAACAGCCCACTGCCAAACTCTGAGGGCTTCTCAGCAAAGGGGGTAAGACTTGGTTCCCCCCTGCTTGTTCAAGTACCAGACTACTGATATATTGTCTGTCTGAATTGCAATCATTCCTAGGGGAAGAGAGTCCTGGAAGTACTGCAATGACAAGAGTACTGCTCTCATCTCCAGAACATTGATATGCAAATGTGACTCTTGATCTGTCCATGTGCCTTGGGCGGTCTTTCCCTGAAAATGCCCCCCCACCCCCACCCCATCAGAGAAGCATCCATGGTTACAGTGGCTACTGGAGGGGGTAAAACAAAGGGGCATCCTATGGTGACGTGAAGAGACATCAGCCACCACTGGAGATCTTTCTTGCAAGAACTCGTAATCAAAATTGTATGATCCATTCCAAGTTCCTGGTAATGCATATGCATCCTTGCTAATGGTATGGCTAGGATTGCTGCAGTTATCAAACCCAATACTTTCAGAACTTCTGAAGCTGGTGCTCTGTTTTTCAATACCAATGTGCTGACATGCTGATGAAGAAGGAAGATTCTTTCAGTTGGTAGTCTTAGAGTGGTGGTTGAAGTGTCTAGCTCTGCCCTGATAAAAACGATATGCTGCAATGGCAACAAGGCAGACTTTTCTGAGTTGACTGTAATGCGTAAATAATTGCAGAGTGCCAGAGTGTATTCCCTTGCCTGAATCGGTTGATGCCTGGTGGTGGCGGTAAGGAGCCAATCATCTAGGTACAGAAACACATGGAATCCTAGACACCTCAGGTGAGCCATGACCACTGCCATGCATTTGGTGAACACTCTGGGGGCTGTAGTGAGACCAAAGGGCAGGGCTCAAAATTGATAATGATTGGCTTCTAGCCAGAAATGCAGGTGATCTCTGGATGGCCTGGCCATTTTTATGTGGTAGTATGCATCCTTGAGATCTATCGAGCACATCCAAGTGTCTTTCCCTAAAAAGGGAAGTATAGACTGGACCATGACCATGCAGAACTTCTCTTTCTTCACATATTGGTTGAGTCTGCTGAGGTCCAAAATGCGTCTCCAATCCCATTTTCTTTGGAACCAAAAAGAACTTTGAGTAAGTTCCACATCCTGTTTATTCAGCTGGGACTGGCTGGATGACTCTTTTTTTTAACAACTTGTGGACCTCTATGGTTGCTTGTTCCCTGTAACTGGGTGGAACGTCCGGGATTCTCCTTATGGATGGGTGGGATGAATGGTATGAAGTACCATCTGGAAATGATACTTTGTACCCAGCTGTCTTTTGTTATTTCTTGCCAAGCATCTGGATACAATGATAAGCGACCCCAGACTGCTTCCAGAGCAGGACAGTCGGGCCTCCTTTCAGGAGCGCTGATAGGGTTGACCAGAGAAGTGATCTCTGTCACCCTGATGTTGCAGCCCAGCTCTGCTGCAAGGGTGGTGTCTTCCACTATTACTCCCTCCTCTGCCCCTAGAGGAGGGTTCACCACGTGTGTTCTGAAAGGCTCCTTGGACTTTCCAGAAATACATTTTTCCTCCTCTTTGGCCTTTGGGATAAGGCCGAGTAGGGGTGGAAAAACAGACTCTGACGGCAGACAGAGTCTTTCTTTACTGTTTACACCTGGTCAAAGTTTCCTTCACTTTAGGCTCAAAAAGGGATGAGCCATCAAAAGGGGTGTTTATGAAGGAAGACTTAAAGAGCTCCATGAAGGAACACAAGCACATACAGAAATGTCTTCTGAGAGCGATTCCTGTACCCGCTGCCCTACTTGTTCCATCAGCTGCATATGATATGAGATGCATGGATGAGTTGACAATAGAATTTAGGGTAGCAAGCTGGGCAGCAACTTTGTCAGAGGCCCCTGCAGCTACAGTACCCTGAAGAGTATCTCCCAACTCCTTCAGGACATCTCTTTGCAACCTAGTGAAATGGGTTAAGTAGTTCAGTGAGCGGAGAGTAAAAGTCGCTGAACTAAACATGCATTTTCCATATCTATCCATGATCCTAGACTCTCTATTAGGAGGATGAATAAATGAGAAAGTCTCAGACATTTCCTTTTTGGTGGCCGCTGCCACCACCATGGCATCAACAGGGACTCCATTGGACAAGAAGGTTTTATCTGATAGAGCTGATATAAACTTATTAGGCCTCCTAGGAACAGGTTCCATGGACTCCAGTGACTCCCACACCCTCCGAGAGACTAACTGCATGAGCTCATCAAAGGGTGGAGACACCCAAGAGGTGGAGGGTTGAGACCCGAATGCTTTCAGGAGAACTGACTCATCCTCATTAGGGCTTTTGGACTGCCAATCACCCCTCTACCTAAGGATCTCAAGTATCTCAGCAAAGGAGAGATCCCTGGAGGGGGACCATGGGAACCCTTCTGACACATCCAAGCCAGTGTCAGATGTTAAAGACTCCTGTGGGGAGTCCAAGTGTCTCCTCTTGCACAACCTTTTCCTGGGAACCTCCTCAGTGGGAACCTCTGGGAAGGTCTCAAAAGAGCATAGTCACCCTATGGGGTTACCTGAGGCTATGGGTTTCTACACCTAGCCTGAACGATAGAAGCAGAAGCAGACACAGGTGCTTTGGGGGATAAGGAAGCAAGGCCTGAAGTTGAGGATGTCTTGGGGGACAAGGCTCTCCTCATGGCCTCGAAGGCACCATGGCTCCGATGTGAAGGAGTCAGTGGAACTAAAGGAACTGCCAACCCCTCCCGCACTGAGGCCGTGTGCTCTGAGCAGGAAGTAGGAGCCGAGCTCATCCGAGCCAAAGCCCTGAGAGGAAGAGTCGGCACTGACAAGTGGGTCTGACTATCTTCCCTAGATCCGACGGGAGAATGTCGGCTCCTAGAGTCCCTGGTCGGTGCTGAAGACATCAGAGTGGATGGAGCCAAAGACACTGGAGCAGGTCTCGGCTCCAGTAGCTCCAATATCAACAGGTCTGCTTCCTTTGGCTCTGAAAGTCCGATATGGCTCGGAGGAGAAGTAGTCAAGTCAGGAGTAGTGGTCTTCAGCTCCAAAGCCGCTTGGGTCAGAGTCGGCAACAATTTAGCAAGGCCTGGTGCCTGTAAAAGCTTCTGCACCAATTGATCCGTATCCAAATCCGACAGGCTGACAGAAGACCTTGAAGAATGCACCGACGGTGCCGACTTAAGCAGTGGAGATAGAGGCCTTTTGGATACTGGCTCCAAGGCTGTGGGCTGGCTCCAAAAAGAAAAGACAGTTGGCTCCATGGTCTCTGGAGCCGATGTCACAGAATCCTCCAACTTTTTAGATTTCTTAGACTGTTTAGAGTCCTAAGATTCCCCAGAAGATCTAGAGAACTTGGAAGACTTGCTGGCCACATCCTGGTCACTCAAAGCCTCTTGAAAGGGATGCTTTAACAAGCAAATCTACCAATTTCCTTTTCCTCTCTAGTAACACTCTCAAAGAAAAGGAATGGCAAATGGCACAAGACTCCTGTAAGTGGACAGTTCCTAAGCAGTAAACACAAGTTACATGTCCATCCGTAACTGACATTTTTTGCCCGCAGTCTGGACACTTTTTAAACCCAGACTTTGGGTGTTTATCTTTGTCATCCACCATTCTGCTACTAAAGAAAAACACAGCAGATAATCAGCAAAACCCTAGGCTCTAACAGCACACACACACACACACACACACACACACACACACACACACACACACACACACACACACACACACACACACACACACACACACACACACACACACACACACACACACACACACACACACACACAGAAAGGAGCCTAACAAAAAAGTAACACCAAAAATTAGAAAGCTCCTAGGCTCTGAACTCTGCAAACAGAAAAAACGAGCCTGATAATCATTTTTAAGTTTAACTACTATTTACTAAACTAGGCCAAAATACAAAAAGCCAACAATAGGAAAGTCAATATCTATTTATCTATATATATATATATATATATATATATATATATATATATATATATATATATATGTGTGTGGTGTGTGTGTGTGTGTGTGTGTGTATATATATATATATATATATATATATATATATATATATATATATATATATATATATATATATATCTATATATATATATATATATATATGTGTGTGTGTGTGTATATATATATATATATATATATATATATATGTGTGTGTGTGTGTGTGTGTGTGTGTGTATATATATATATATATATATATATATATATATATATATATATATCTGCAGAAATACTAAACTACAGCAGAAGAGAAAAAGCTAGGCCAAAACACAGAAGGTCGATATATGAAAAATTATTAATCACACACGAGAAAGGGGAGCTTTTAAGAAGCTATAACACGAACTACCTAACTAACAAACTATTTATGAGAGTTTAGCAACAATATTAAAGAAATAATTGCTAATATATAAGTTTTGAAAAAGCACTGGAACCTCCGATCAGATGCCACGGCAAACTAGATATGAGGTCATTCACAGTGCATCATGGGATAGGGGCTAGGCCTTGAGCTACTGGAAGACCTCAAGCTTTGCATATGGCCGTACTGCAGCCAATGGATCGGCTCCGAACTCATCAGTAAAGAATGAACGGTGAGATTGAACAACTTCACATCCTGTGTTCTCCCACTGAAAACACTGGCACACTCTTGCAACATTCTCAGAGAAAGAGACCCCTCAGGAAGAACTAGAAACTGGGCTTTCTTCTGAGACTGAATCAGAAATATGAGGAATAAATCCTGTATCCATATCTGCATCTCATGTTCAGATTCAAAATCTTGAATCTAGTCAGGAAAAGAGGTATCCTTCTTTCTTTTACCAAAAACTACTTTACAAGAAGGATCAATATCCTGAATAAAACCCTGAGTCAGACCCAACAAACTACTCCTATCCAAAGAAATTGCAAAATACCTTGCTAAGGCAAGGGAAAACAGCTCTTGTACTCTACAAAAGGAACACTGAACGGGTATGTCCAAGGGTCAACTTCTGGTGATTTCTCCAGTCCACCTGGTGAACGTGGGCATACTAGGGCAATGCAGCAATTGCCTCATGTACACAGACAACCTTCTCCTCCTACCACCCAACAATATAACCTGCGAGAGATGCACTTACATAGCCAAACTGGAAGCAAAGCTCTCTCCAGCCAAGATTGTGCTAGACAGTCAAGAGGAGAAGGTTAACACCTGCACTATACCTCAAGCAACACATAGACCTTCAAAACCCACATCACAAACACCCACACATAGTAACACTAAACCCACATATGCGGAGGCCCTTAACATTAACCTGCCAAAGCAACAAGGACCTCTGAAGCTGATGTGCAAACAAACACCTATCACAACCAAAGTAACACATAGCTCAAAACACCAGTGTGCCACCCAATAACAGCCCCTAAGGCGAAACAATGTACCCAACATCTTAGTCATAGGTGACTCCATAGTCAGGCACACTAATGTTCCACTCACCAGGCTGGACAAGGAGAAAATTACCGTCAGCTGTCTGTTGGGAGCCAGGATCCGCCACATAACGCATACACACAAGTCACTCCACAACAAGTACAAATATGACTCTGTCATTGTCCATGTTAGTGTGAATGACATGAGATGTACCTCCCTGAATTACATGAAAAGAGACATGGAAGAGCTCTCGAATCATGTGGCCCAGGCAGGTATGATACTAGCTCTGAGTAGCATCCTGCCTTTGCCCAGAATGATACCACAGTAGAAAGACAAAATTATTGACTTCAACAATTGGCTAAGTTTCTGGTGTCATTCAAAGGGGATCCAGTATCTGTCTGCCTGGAACGACATAATCGACAAACCACAATGCTTTGCCAGAGATGGTCTGAACCTGTCACCCATGAGATTTAGGTTACTGGCTAAGACTGTTGCCACTCCCATAGTGCCTTTTTTTAGGCAAGGCTCAAATGACAAAACTACCACCGTAACAGATAAAAACACACAAAATCAGAAGGTTATGCTACTCAGTGCTAGAAGTCTAAATCTCAAAATGCATTCTCTTGAGGCACTCCTAAAAATGGAGAACATCGACATCTGTGCAGTAACCGAGACCTGGTTCAAGGCTCCAGAGAGCACCCCTGCAATACCAGTCTACAACTCTTCCCACACTTTTCGGCCACCAAACCAGGACCAAAACATTATGTGCAGTGTCCATATTCACCAAGGATATAACACCTCCAGGCTAGTTGCCCAACACGATGCGCCTGAAATATTACAGGTGCAACTAACATTAGGTAAGACTGCAACCAAATTTTAGCTTGCTACAGATCCCCCACCATGCCCCAAGATTCTCACTACACCTTTTTACACATACTGGAAAATATTAAGATACAACCTAACACCTTAATACTGGGTGATTTTAACTACTCTGCCATTAATTGGGAAAACTACTTGGGTACCAACGCCTTTGCCTAACAGTTCTTGGAATTCCAGTGCCTGGATCATCTAATCCATAGTCCCACCAGGGGCTCAAATATCCTTGACCTGCTCATTACCAACATGGGAGATCGATGCTCCACACCATTGGTCACCTCCTCGCTGGTCAGGCCTGACCATAAGCTAATCACCCTTGACATCCACACCCCCCACCCCCACCCCTAGTAGGGAAACCTCCATAAAACTTTTCCAAAGCCAACTTCATGCTACTCAAGTCAGAAGTGACAAACTTCACGACACCCATGCAGACAGAAACTGAAAGTTCAACTGCCGAATCCTACACTAAGGCACTGTGCAAGCATATCCACTCATGCATAAATCGTGCCATTCCAAATAAAACCAAGATGCTCTCCACCAAAAAAAGGAAGCCAATCTAGTGGTCCCCTTCCATAAACAAGTTATACAACAGAAGGAAGAAACTGTTACAGAAAAAAGGAAAATCCCAGGATACAAAAAACTCCCTTACCAGCCTCAGTAAGAACCTGATGTTCATCATAAAATCCTTCAAAGCTAGTTATGAAAATAAAATTGCCAAAGATTCTAAGGACAACCACAAGGCATTCTATAGTTACATCAAGAATCTAAATAGCAATACTCAGATATGCTCTGAGCTACAACAGAATGGCACTAAATATACTGATACCAAGGATATTGCCAATATCCTAGCAGATCAATTCAGTGCCAATTTCACCCTCCTCTTACCCCCTAAAGGGCCCATCTCAATACCAAAAGATTGCCAAATGCTGGTAATCATGGCCACACAGGTAAAAAATGCACTCTCCAAAGCTAAGAATACCGGGACCAGATGACATCCCAGGCTGTGTGCTGTATGAACTACAAAATGAAATGGCACCTCACCTAAGTGTCATGTTTAATCATAGCCTCACCTCATGATTTTTGCCCAGTGAGTGGTGCACAGCTACAGTTATCCCACTCCACAAAGCGGGGTCCACCTTGGACCACGGGAACTATCGTCCCATCAGCCTAATGAGCCTGATCTGCAAAACATTGGAACACATTATCATGGAACTCATAAACAAGGACATTGGCAACCTTCAAACACTGGACCCCACCCAGTTTACTTTCATGAAGGGCCAATCTTGTCTCCTCAACCTGACTGACCACTTTGAATCAGTCTCCAGAGCCGTGGACGAGGGTAAGACGGTCCACACAGCCTATCTGGACCTCGCCAAGGCATTCAACACCATCCCCCACTCTGGAATCATAGATAAACTTACTAAGCTGGGCATTAATCCCTACATCACTTGATGGGTTGCCAACTGGCTTACTGACAGAACCCATACTGTAAAAGTAGCTGACTCCAAATTCAGCTCCAGACAAGTGACAAGTGGAGTACCTCAGGGTTCAGTCCTGGGACTGCTCTTGTTTGGCATCTACTTCTACAAAGTACAGGCCAACATTAAGAGACTCTGGCTAACAAAGTTTGCAGACTACTGAAAACTGGGAGCTATTAGCGAATCCCCAAATGATGTGGACATCCTACAAAAGGGCCTTACAGAGACAGATGCTTGGTGCCAGAGCCATGAGCTCAAGCTCAATGCCAAGAAATCCCCTTTGGGAAAAAACATGTACCCATGAATTACCACAAAAGTGGCAGTACACTAAACAGTGAAAGTGTGATAAGGAACCTAGGGAAACAGGTGGACAGTGGTCTCACCTTCGATAACCACATCATCACAACAGTCAGGAAATCCTTCTATGTTGTACATCTCATTACTAAGGGCTTTTCATCCAGGAAAAAAAGGTCATTGTCCTGCTATACTCATCCCTCATTCGACCCATTATAGAGTACAATGCCCCATCTGGTATGTACCTCACAAGACATCTGAAACAGCTAGAAAGGCCACAGAAATACCTCACTAAAAGAATTACAGGCCTAAAGCAGATGCCCTATGCTGACCGTCTAAAAGAACTCCAGCTATTCTCTGTTGCATATCGTCTACTCAGAGGTGATCTCTGCTTAACATACAAGGCCATGTCAAACCCAGAGCTGTGGAACATGCTACACTTAAAGAAATCCCAATCCCTCAAAGCCATGCGCTCCAGGGATCTAAACCTGGTCATCATTTGTTTTACATTAAGAAGGTTTGTGGTCTGCACTGTTGTGGCACGACAGGTAGCTTACATCCTTCTAAGTTGGGAGTTGCTGATTGAAGGCTTAGTATCTGTTATTCTAAAAGTGTATTAGTTCTGGTTTAAGCACTTGGGCTTCGGGCCAGTTATTTTACATTAAGAAGGTGTGGTCTGCACTCTTGTGGAGAGGATAGATTCTGCCCTTCTGAGCTGGGAGTTTCTGTTTAAAGGCTTATTGTGCCTGCTTATTTGAACTGTTTCTTTCTGAAACTGGTATGCCTTGTTTGCTGTAGCATAGACTAAATTCAGACTTGCTGACTAGCTTTGGTTGTATAACTTAAACACTAATCCAAACCATCTTTTTTTGGAGAGGGTTCCCCTGCACCCTAGTGACAGGAGTGTGCAGTTAGAACTTCTCTGAAGACTGCTGGAATGGGGCTCAGTTTTTAGCTTTTTATTGGTTAACTGGTTAATTTGTTTAAATCACTTTGCTCATTTGCTACTGTTATATATAAAAAAATACACTTTATGCATCGCTGCTTAGCTAGTGTTAAACTATTCCTGGCGCCATAAAGTCTGCTCTTTAAATTTTCCCTTAAAACTAGCCAGTTTTTTAGTTTTAGCACTCAAATCTGTTTCTTTGAGCTCAGCACTTGTTCAGAACTCATTGTAAGCACTAAATAAGCTACAAATTACTACAGCACTCAACTTTCCTCACTTGTCTAGAGGAAAACAGTTTTTAATACTTAATAAATAATCACCTATCTAGGCATGTCTAAGGGTCAGCTCCCAGTGTTTTCTCCTGTCTACCTGATGAATCTGGGCATCTTGGGGCAATGCAGCAATTGCCTCATGTACACAGACAACCCTCGCCTCCTACCACCCAACACTACAACCTGTGAGAGATGCACTTATATAGCCAAATTGGAAGCAAAGCTCTCTTCACCCAAGACTGGACTAGACAGTCAAGAGGAGAAGGTAAACACTTGCACCACACCACACTTATCACATAGCCCCTCAAAATCTACACCAGCAAATCAGACACATAGAAACACAAAACACACACCTACATTCTAGGAGGCTCTCAATAAAAATCTACTCAAGCAACAGAGACCTCCAAAGCAGAAACGCAAGCAACCTCCACCCCCCCCAACACAACCCAAATGACATATAGCCCACAAACTCAGTGTGCCACTCAACCATAGCCCATAAGGCATAACAACGTACCCAACACTCTAGTCATAGGTGACTCTATAGTCAGACACATTGATGTTCCACTCACCAGGCTAAACAAAGAGAAAGTTACTGTCAGCTGCCTGTCAGGTGCCAGTATCCGCCACATAACGCATGCACTCAGGTCACGCCACAACAAGTACAAATATGACTCTGTCATTGTCCATGTTGGTGTGAATGACCTGAGACATACCTCCCTGGACTACATGAAAAGAGACATGGAGGAGCTCTCTGATCTTGTAGCCCAGGCAGGTATGACCCTAGCGCTGAGTAGAATCCTGCCATCACCCAGAATTATACCATAATACAAGGACAAAATGATTGACTTCAACATCCAGTATCTGTCTGCCTGGAATGACATGATCAACAGACCACAATGCTTTGCCAGAGATGGCCTGCAGCTGTCGCCCTTGGGATTCTGGATACTGGCTAAGGCTCTTGCCACCTATATAGTGCCTTTTTTAGGCAAGGTTAAATGAGAAATTCACCAATGTAACAGGTACAAGCAAGCAAAATCTGAGGGTAATGCTACTCAGTGCTAGAAGTCTAAACCTCAAAATGCATTCACTTGAGGCACTCCTTAAAATGGAGAACATTGACATCTGTGCAGTGACAGAGACCTGGTTCAAGGCTCCAGAGAGCACCCCTGCATTACCAGGCTATAATTCATACCACACCTTTCAGCCACCTAACCTAGACTGAAACACTAAAGGCAGAGGCGTGTCCATATTCATTAAGGATATCCACACCTCCAGGCTAGTTGCTCAGCATAATGCAGCCAAGATTATCCAAGTGCAACTAACTCTGGGCAAGACTGCAATCCAAATTGTAACTTGCCACAGATCCCCCACCATGGCCCAGGATTTCCACTCCTCATTTCTTGATATACTGGAAAATATTAGGGTACCACCCCACGCCCTCATATTGGGCGATTTCAACTACCCCACTATTAACTGGGAAAACTATTCATGTACCAACTCTTTTGCTCAGCGTTGTCTGGAATTCATAAATTCCAATGCCTTGGATCAACTTATCCACACCCCCACCAGGGGCAGCAATATCCTAGACCTGGTCATTACCAACATGGGCGACTGGTGTTCCACACCAGAGGTCAATTCCTCGTTGGTCAGATCTGACCACAAGCTAATCACCCTAGACATCCACATCCCTCCCCCACCCCCCATTAGGGAAACCACCATAAAAATTTCTCCAAAACCAACTTCATGCTTCTTAAGACAGAAGTGGCAAACTTCACGACACCCATGCAAACAGACAATAGAGGTACGACTGCTGAATCCTACACAAATGGACTTTATAAGCACTTACATGAGTGCATGGATCGTGCTATCCCTAACAGAACCAAGATGCTATCCTCCAAAAAAAGGAAGCCAATGTGGTGCTCCCCTGCCATAAACAAACTCTACAAAAGAAGAAAGAAACTGTTGCAAAAAAAGTAAAATCCCATGATTGGAAGAACTCCCTGGTCAGCCTCAGTAAGAAGCTGAGATCCCTCATAAAATCTTCCAAAGCTAGTTACGAAAACAAAATCAACACTGATTCTAAAGACAGCCACAAAGCATTCTATAGCTATGTCAAGAATCTCAATGGAAACACTCAGATCTGCTCTGAATTACAGCACAATGGCACTAAATATACAGAAACAACTGATATTGCCAACATCCGGCAGATAGGTTCAGTGCTAACTTTACCCCTTTCTCACCCCCTAAAGGGCCCATCTCTATACCGGAAGAATGCAAAGTTCCTGTAATCATGGCTGTACAGGTAAAAGCCACACTCTCCAAAGTCAAGAACACAGCACCCATGGGACTTGACAACATCCCAGGCTGCGTTCTACATGAACTACAGAATGAAGTGGCACCCCACCTAAGCACCATGTTCAATCATAGCCTCACCTCAGGCTTTGTGCCCACTGAATGGCATACAGCAACAGTTATCCCACTCCTCAAAGGGGGAGCCACCATGGACCCCGTGAACTACTGCCTCAAAAGCCTAACGAGCCTGGTCTGCAAGGCCATGGAATGTATCATCATGGAACTTATAAACAAAGACATTGGTAATCTACAAACTCTGGACCCCACCCAGTTTGGGTTTGTAAAAGGCAGATCATGCCTCCTAAACCTGATAGACTTCTTTGAAGCAGTCACCAAAGCCGTAGATGAGGGTAAGGTGGTTCACACAGCCTATCTAGATCTCGCCAAGGCTTTTGACACCATCCCCCACTATGGAATTATAGATAAACTGACTAAACTAGGTATAAATCCCTATGTCACAAGATGGGTTGCCAACTGGCTCATTGACAGAACCCACACTGTGAAAGTAGCAGACTCCAAATCCAACTTCAGACCAGTGACAAGTGGAGTACCACAGGGTTCAGTCCTGGTTCCTCTCCTGTTTGGTATCTACTTTTCTGAAGTACAGGCTAACACAGAAGGTCTTTGGCTAATGAAGTTCACAGATGACTGCAAACTAGGAGCCATAATCAAAACTCCTAATGATGTGAACATCCTACAAAAGGGCCTCACTGAGACAGATGCCTGGTTTCAAAGCCATGGCCTCAAGCTCAATGCCAAAAAGTGCATTGTCATCTGCTTTGGTAAAAACTCTGTACCCATGAACTACCACATAGGCGGTAGTCTACTTAACACTGAAAATGTTGATAAGAGACCTTGGGACACATCACATTGTTGCAGTAGTTAGGAAATCTTTCTACGTGGCACACCTCATCACAAAAGGTTTCTCATCCAGGAAAAAAGAGGTCATTGTTCCCCTCTACTTGTCACTCATTAGATCCATTATAGAGTACAACGCCCCTTTTGGTATGTACCTCACAAGACATCTACAACAACTGGAAAGGCCACAGAAATACCTCACAAAGAGGATTACCGGCCTCAAGCAGATGCCCTACGCTGACCGTCTCAAAAAACTCCAGATTTACTCCGTCGCATACCGCCTACTCAGAGGCAATCTCTATCTAATATACAAAGCTATATCAAACCCAAAGCTGTTCGACATGCTCCACTTAAAGAAATCCCAATTCCTCCGAGCTACACACTCTAGGGACCTAAACCTTGTCACCACAATAAACAGAACATGCTGGAGGGATAGATTCCTGTCCCAGAGACTTCCCATACTCTGGAACAAACTACCTATCGATAGCAAACAAAGCCCCTTATTAGCACTCTTCAAGAAAAATCTTGATGATTGGATGGAAAATAGGTAATTCACCCTGGGGATCACCTCTGTGGCTCTGCTCGACAGGGGCACAGGAAAATAATTTTCTTGGGTGGCGAAAGCCAGGGTACCTTTTTGACTAGACTTATATAGGCCCTAGGGCCAATAGCCTAGTACCTACCTATGAACCTATGAACAATGAACAAAACATGCTGGAGGGATAGATTCCTGTCCCAAAGACTCCCCATTCTCTGGAATAGACTGCCCATACATGTCAAGCAGAGCGCCTCTTTGGCCTTCTTCATAAGGAACCTTGACGACTGGATGGGAGATAGGAAATTCATCCCGGGGATCACGTCAGTCACCCTGCTAGACAGGGGACCAGGGAAGTAAAATTCCTGGAAAAATAGCTGGGGAAATGTTACGGCTAGGCTTGTATAGGCCCTAGGGCCAATAGCCTAGTACCAACCTATGAACCAGTCTACAAAACTTGCTTTATCGACAGAAAACACTGTAAAAGGTACTTTAAAACACTATGCCAGCCCCCACAAAAGTGTTTTAAGTTACTTTGCACCACTTTTCAACTGACAGAAAAAAGTGAGCTCTCTGTTTAATAGTGCATTACAGGCTCGTGACAGTCATTACAACACAACACTCCTAGCTTTGAAATAATGTTCCTGAAGAGAGAAGTGATAAAACAGCAACACAAATAAGAAAATGGATTTTTTTCCCAACTGGAAATGACCTGCCCAACAAATAAACAGCACAAGCTGACTGTCGATCCTTGAAAGTCTCAGAAGAGTGTACTCTTTTGGTAGCAGGAAAGCTCTGAAGGGCTTCATGCCCAAACTTGTCTTTATATTTATTCAATAAATAGTTAACATCTTTTTTATTTTTTCTCCTCTCTTTCCTATGTGCTTTAATCAGTTTCTTAATTTTGATAATACTGATTCAGCTTTCCTGTTGATTGTAATTTTCTTATTTTGATCATTCACACTGCTTTTCAATCTGTTTTATTATTTATTATTCTAAAATACACAAATGCGCACGCACACACACACACACACACACATATATATATATATATATATATATATATATATATATATATATATATATATAGGTCTACCTGAAAACACTGACACGCCAAAACACCGACAACGAAATAACCGATACAAAAAAAAAACGACAAAAAAATAAAGTTCAAAACACAAAACTTCACATGTCCGATAAACCAAAATCCTGACAATCAACAAAACAAATACCTTTCCCGAAAAACACACACACAGCCAAAGCACACCAAAAACCTTACAAACCTACACTAAACCTTACATACACAACTATCTATGCACTAACCTTAACCCAAACCCTAACCCTAAGGTCCGTCACTATCGCACACTTACCTTACCCGCACCCTAACCCTAACTCACTTAATCTGCCCCTACCCCTTAACTCTGTCACTATTGCACACTTACCTTACCTGCACCCTAACCCTAACTCACTTAATCCGCCCCTAACCCTCAAATCCATCACTATCACACACTTACCTTACCCTCACCCTAACCCTAACTCACTTAACCTGCCCCTAAACCTAAAGTCCGTCACTATCGCACACTTACCTGACCCGCCCCCTACCCTAACGTCCATCACTATCATACACTTACCTTACCCACACCCTGACCCTAATGTCCGTCCCTATCGCACACTTACCTTAACATGTCGGTGTTCTCAGCATTGGGATTGTCAACTGTCGGTCTTCTCCTTTGTCGATCTTCCGGTGTCGGTGTTCTCGTCATCAGCGTTCTGCACTTTTGTCCTTTTCAGGTAGATCTATATATATATATATATATATATATATATATATATATATATATATATATATATATATATATATATATATATATATATATATATATATATATGGGTCTACTTCAAGAGACTGATAAACCAAAATACTGAACACATTTTTAATGCAGGGCAAACCCCCCACACCCACTGCTAACTATATATACCAGGTCCATGATCGCAGAACAGTGGAAAACTGGCAATTTCCATCATTCAGTATTTTGAATTTTCAGTCTTTTCGGATTCAGTTTTTTGATTTGTCAAAATTCTGAAGTAGACCTATATATATATATATATATATATATATATATATATATATATATATATATATATGGGTTCCTATCAGAAGACCGAAAATGCATTTTGTCGAATGCGTCTTGGTCGAACTTCAAATGTCGAAAATGCAAAATGACGAAGCGGCATATAAGCAAATTCTTTCCCTGGGAAAGAAGTCGCTTCCGTCACTTTGCCGTTTTTGGCACTGTAGTGCGATCTCGGAGTTAGTATATTTAAGTTGGGGGATGTGGGGGGCAAAGCCCCCCACTTTATGTAATGTTAGAATGCATTTTTTTTTTTGGAACAGCGATTTTTTTCCCTGGGAAATAATATCGCTGTTCTGGTAGTTCGATGTGTTGTGAATTCGGACTTTTTCTCAGGCACATCAAATTGATAAGTAAGAAAATTAAACATTACATTATTTCAAATTAGATGTTTAAACTTTATCTGTAGTTTTGCAAATACACAGGGTTTATTTTTCCACTGAAAATTATGTCTAATGCATATTTGTAACATTGTCTGTCTTTTTTTCTGGGTCATGATTGAAAAGGGTCAGACAAACTCAACTATGTGGTAAGCAAATCAACTATATAACTAAACAGTTCACTGACAGCTGCATAAGTATACATACATATATACTTTTAGGACAGCACAATGTATTATCAGTTAGTATTAACAGTATAAAGGTGTAGGTTGTGCACTCTGGTTCTCACCTGCGGTGCCTTCGTGCAGAGTCTGCAGCCAGTAATAAAATCAGTGAGTGCAGCTGGCTTTGGGGAAGCACAAATACTACACAGCACTGCATAACTGGAGAAACGTGTAAAAGGCAGAGGTACCTATGGCATTGTGTGCCACCAAATTTAGGAAAAAGAAATTGGTCTTTAATAATGAATTAGGGAACAGGAAATTCATCCCTGGTTTGGCACCTATGTCTCTAATGGTAATAGACAAATGACTCATCTCTCAGGCCCCTGCTTGTAAAGGTTTCATCTCCCAAGCCTTTGTTTACACTTACTAACAGTAACAGAATTTGTCAGAAATTTGGGATGGATGGCTGGGCTTAAAAAGGCCCCAGTGGTCAAGACACACCAATGAACCTAAGTACCTGTCTTCACTATAGTTTAATGTTTGCACAGAAAACTGATTACTTGACAGTTTGTCAACAATTCTCTGCCATTCTACTGTACAGAAATGTACTTGTCTAAACTATACTTACAGCAATTTTCTTACTTCATATTGTCTTTGTCCTTGGCATGTGGCTTAGGTCATGACTGAAAAGGGACCTCTGACCGGATCACTAACCCTATTAAAATGGATAGTTAGTATTTAAGTAAATAGATACAAAGGTAGATATCCTTTTTAAGTTTTCTTCTGGGAAAAGTATATAAAGATGTTAGCAGAATATGTGCTTGCAAACTGAAATGCAATTCCACAAGTGAATCCTCAGCTTCAGTTCCAGTTCACTATACACATCCCCAGTGATGAATAAATTGAAGAATGGAATCTCAGCATAGGTCCCCCACAAAAAAAGTCAAGCTATCATAACTAGAAAAGATGTAAAAAAAGTTTATATTCAGTCTCCAACTGTTGTCATATAGATCCTGTTTCTTTCTAGAGCACACACAGATAAGTCTTTGCCATGCTAATGTTCATCAGGGTTTCTTGTCGCCACACCCCATGATTCCATGACCTCTGAAACAATGACTACTTAAGACTGAATTAGGAATATAATGATCCCCAGAGAGTACAGTGGGACCTTTAGACATGTGTTCAGGGGATATGGAGGATCTAGGTCCACAAATGGGCCAAGAGTACCTAGGGTAGATGGAATAAGGTCTATATTAGGGGAAAAGGTGAGGAGGGGGTAGCTGCTAAGGGTGAACTGTTGCAATATGGAGAACTTGTTAAACAACATATTTTAATCCTGTGGCATTTTCACATATTTGTGTGTAATATTTACAGCTTTCCAAATTTTACCACATAAAACAAATATAATAATCAATTTATTTTTGTTATCATGTAACTATTCTGTATTGGACAGTACAGTATCCATTTAGACTTATAACCTGGGAAAGAACTACCATAGTCACAAGACCTTTGCCAGGACCAGTACATTAGAAAAGCCAACTAACACATATTTTGTAGCTGACACATATCATGACTAAGAAACAGTGCAAAAGTTACAGGAAGAACCACCATTCCCAAGGCAACACATTGTTCAAACTGCTTACTACCCCAAGGCCGCACGCTGTTCAGACTGCTTACTACCCCAAGGCAGCACTCTGTTCAGACTGCTTACTACCCCAAGGCAGCACACTCTTCAGACAGCTTACTACCCCATGACAGTGCACACTTCAGACTTTTTACCACTCCAAGGTAGCACGCTGTTCAGACTGCTTACTAGTCCAAGGTAGCACATTGTTTAAACTGCTTACTACCCCAAGGCAGCACATACTTTAGACTGCTTACTACTCCAAGGCAGCACACTGCTCAGACTGCTTACTACCCCAAGGTAGCACATTGTTTAAACTGCTTACTACCCCAAGGCAGCATGCTCTTCAGATTGCTTACTACCCCAAGGCAGCACGCTCTTCAGACTGCTTGCTACTCCAAGGCAGCATGCTCTTCAGATTGCTTACTACCCCAAGGCAGCACATTGTTCAAACTGCTTACTACCCCAAGGCAGCACACTGTTCAGACTGCTTACTACCCTAAGGCAGTGAGTTGTTCAGACTGCTTACTACCGCAAGACAGCACACTCTTCAGACAGCTTGCTACCCCAAGTCAGTGCACACTTCAGACTGCTTACCACTCCAAGGTAGCACCCTTTTCAGACTGCTTACTAGTCCAAGGTATCACATTGTTTAAACTGCTTTCTACCCCAAGGCAGCACATACTTCAGACTGCTTACTACTCCAAGGCAGCACACTGTTCAGACTGCTTACTACCCCAATGTAGCACATTGTTTAAACTGCTTACTACCCCAAGGCAGCATACCCTTCAGACTGCTTACTACCCCAAGGCATCACGCTCTTCAGACTGCTTGCTACCCCAAGGCAGCATGCTCTTCAGATTGCTTACTATCCCAAGGCAGCACATTGTTCAAACTGTTTACTACCCCAAGGCAGCACACTGTTCAGACTGCTTACCACCCTAAGGCAGCGAGCTGTTCAGACTGCTTACTACCCCAAGACAGCACACTCTTCAGACTGATTACTACCCCAAGGCAGCATGCTGTTCAGACTGCTTACTATCCGAAAGCAGCATGCTCTTCATACTGGTTACTACCCCAAGACAACATGCTGTTCAGACTGCTTACTACCCCACGGCAGCACACTCTTCAGACTACTTACTACCCCAAGGTAGCACCCTGTTCAGACTGCTTACTACCCCAAGGCAGCATGCCCTTCAGACTGCTTAATACCCCAAGGCAGCACGCTCTTCATACTGCTTACTACCCCAAAGCAGCACACTCTTCAGACTGCTTACTACCCCAAGGCAGCATGCTGTTCAGACTGCTTACTACCCCAAGGCAGCACACTCTTAAGACTGATTACTGCAAACTGAAGGAGTAGGAGTATATCCATTCAGTGGTCTCATCTACTTATGAAGAGATCTGAATCTTCTGTTAGCATAAAATGTATTGTATAATTAAACATATTTAATACAGGATTCATCAATCCTGAACTACTGTGAACCATGCAGTTAACATTCCTAAACATGTAAGAGATGTTATGAAAAATTAATTTCAAGAAATCCATCTACTGGTTTGATAGTATAGATGTGTATTGAATAGTGTGTGCTGATCATAAAGCCCAAGAGTAAAGGGGTGATATTAAGGTATAATTCATGTTCCAGCATTTTTTGGGATATTTATATGTGAATAGCTGAAGTTCACAACTGTAGACATTCACTTCTTCACAGACTGACAGCACTATGTCTTGAACTAGTTTTTTATTAACTATGGTCTTGACAAAGATATCTTCCTAAATTATTCTTAGGAAAGATCCTCCACCATTCTGTTATATTTTCACTGAAGGCTAAATTGTACCCAATTGTTGTAGGGAATATTGCTCCTTTTACCACAGAGTTTCAGTAAATTTTACAGATGCGCTAATGATCATCCTCAAATTATCTCAGTGTGTGCTTGGTAAACTGCATGTTTGTTTTTTTCAAACCTTTGACTGTCAGTTTTATTTATTTATTTATTTTTTCAAATTTACTGCTCAGCAATTTGAAAATGTATTAACAGCTATGGTAAAAAGGCCTATTAATGGCATGCTTTATACATTAATATTCTGTCATGTGGTGCCTTCAGCTCCATTAGGCACCCTATTCAACCAAAGTCTGAACACTGGCTTCATCCCAGCTGAATGGAAGACAGCCACTGTCATCCCTCTACACAAAGGTGGAGCGTCCACTGACCCAGGCAATTATAGGCTCATCAGCCTAACTGGCCTGATCTGCAAGACCATGGAGCACACTATCATGGACCTTATAGACAAGGACATTGGCAAACTCCAAACGCTTGACTCCACACAGTTTGGATTTTTCAAAGGGAGATCATGCCTGTTAAACTTGGTCGACTTCTTTGAAACAGTCACCAAAGCCATGGACGAGGGAAAGACGGTGCACACCACCTACCTTGACCTAGCCAAAGCCTTCAACACTAATAGATAAACTTTCCCAGCTAGGCATCAACCCATATGTTACCAGATAGGTAGTAAACCTGCTCAGTGATAGAACCCACTCAGTCAAAATAGGGGAAGCCACCTCTAGTAGTAGACCCATAATGAATGGTGTACCCCAAAGATCAGTCTTGGGGCCTCTACTGTTTGGGTATACTTTTCCGAGGTGCATGCCAAAACCAGTGGTCTGTGGCTGATCATGTTTACAGATGACTGCATGCTGGGTGCCGTCTTAAATTCCCCTAGTTATGTGAACATCCTCCAAGACTGCCTTACCCAAACTAATGGCTGTGCAAGAACCATGGCCTCAAACTGAATGCCAAGAAATGCATCATTATCCCCTTTTGGGAAAATGACATCCCCATTAATTATCACATTTATAACAACATACTAAGCATACAATCAGTCACGAGGGACTTGGGCACCCAGGTTGATAGCAACCTGACATTTGACCACCATGTTTCCTCCATTGTACAGAAGGCTTTCTACATGGCCCACCTGTGTAATTTCTGTCCCATAGCAATCATCTCCTCATCTCTAAAATATTAGAAAAATGTGTTCACATTCTGCTTCTCAGTTATCTTGTTAATAACCACATCCTCTCCCCTACTCAGCACGGCTTCAGGCCAGGGCATAGTACCAGTGCTGCTCTCATATCCTTTCTGGACACAGTAAATAGGGCTCAAGATGCCAGACACTTAGTTTCTTCACTCTTCCTTGACCTCTCAAAGGCCTTTGATAAGGTTTCCCATCCCCTACTACTTACCAAAACTCTCTAACTTAGGTATCTCACCCCTCACCCTGAACTGCTTTTCTAATTATCTGTCAGACAGGCAACAAGCCACCAAATGGCAAAAATCCTGCTCACCATTTCTGAAGACAACAACAGGTGTTCCCCAGGGTTCAATACTAGGCCCCCTCCTATTTAGCTTATTCATCAATAATTTACAATCCACTCTTACTCATGGCATGGTTATCCAATATGCTGATGACTGTACAGTCATCTGCTCTGCCAAAGCTGTTTCCGACCTGCAGCAACTTACCCAACAGGCCTTTACAGAAACCGAAGCTTGGATGTCAAGCAACCCTCTCTCTCTTAACCCTAGTAAAACTAAGCTTATAATATTTACCCCCCCAAAAATACCCCTCTCAACAGAAACTAATTCTCTGTCGATTCCCTGACTAATACTAGCATTGCCATCATTCCAAGTACCAAACTATTAGGTGTCATCATTGATGAAAACCTAAGGTTTGACCTCCATATCCATACCAATATCAAAAAAACACATCAGAAACTAGGTACCCTCCATAGACACAAGCACTTCCTTAATTTCACTGCCAGGAAAACTCTAGCCTCTTCTTTCCTGCTTCCATCTCTACTTTACAGCGCCCACATCTTCACCAATATACAGTCCTCTCTGAAAACCAAACTTGACTCATACTATAATAAAATCGCCAAATCTGTAACTAACTCAAAATATTCATCTTATCACTGTCTATTCTTACATCAACTAAACTGGCTTGAACTGCCACACCACCTCACATATCTTAACTACTGTTCATAAATGTATATACAAACCATCTATGTGTCCCTCTCTCACTTCTTTACTGTCCACCGATCATTCCAACAGACCTCTTAAATCTGAAAACACATCATTGCTAAAAGCTCACAAACCAAATCTCTCAGCTGGTCAAATGCTGTACTCTGTCACAGTCTCTAAACTCTAGAATGCTCTCCAACCTTCTATCAGAACAATAAGTAGTCCTGTTCTCTTTAAGTCATCCCTAAGAAAACACCTTTCTTCACTCTGGCACTGTTATTGTGCCAAAATAAATCCTCCTAAAATATCTGCCTCCTGACTTTAAACCCTCCTTATTCAATCTCAATACTCTTTAAATCACTCTCACATTATCTCACCACAACAACTGCATGAGCTCAAACTCTGGCTGTTAAATCTGAGCTATTAACACCCACAACCCAATAACAATTAATCTTTCAAAGCTGTTTTAGAATCATCTAATTCTACCATTAATGTTAGTAATACTACATAATGTAGAAGTGTGTAAATATGTATATAACATTGAACCATTGGGATCACATTATTAGTGTAAACTTCAGTGTTTTACTCCATTGTAACTGTATTGTACTCTATAATGCATGTTATTTTCTTGTATGTACTGTGATATTAAGTAGAGCTTTTCTCCCTGGGCCTCCAATGAAAATGGGCTTACCTAGGCCCAGTGGACCATCCCAGTAAGCAAATGCAATAAATAAATAAATAATTACAAAACATTTGGGCAAATAAACACACATTTTATTAGGAATCCAAAGCTGATGTTAAAATGACTTGCAAATACATAATTTTGTAAAGTTGTTGACACACACTTGACACTTTATACACTGTATATAAAATACACATTAACTTATAACAGAGTAAATATACATTCAGAAGGTGCAGATTGATTTATACCTGTCTGCAAGTGACATTTGAAACGCCTTGCCCTTTGCTGGAGTTTTGCAGTAGAGGAAGACATTGCCACTGCCAGTGTAATATAACAACAGACACAGGACAAAGAGCAGTCAACGTATTTGAAGCTAGCATGACAAGGTATATGGAGACGGGATCAAAGGAGTAAGCATTTCTTGTAGATAGTGGAAATGAGACCAGGGATAATGATGACATGGACCCTTCAGGCTACTGAGAGTCAACGACTCAGAAGCTGGGATGAATTATTTAAGAAAATCATTATATAAAAGAAGAGTAGAAAATGAAAAAGAGACAATGTGATGGAGACCTTCAAAGGATAAATATAAACAGTCAAAAAAGTAAAGATAAATAGTTACCTGTGAATAACTGGTTAAATAGGGTACATAGATCTATGGCTGAAATCAAAGGCTTTTGAGTTTAAAACTGCAAGAAGAGAGAGAAATTCTGGAGAATAAATTAACCACAAAACATCCTTCTTGTGGAGCAGCTGCTGCAAATACTTTTCCTGCTCTAATCTTGAAAAAAATGGAGTAAATGGTTACTTGTTACTTAGATAGCAGTAATAAGGCAAGGAGCAAAGGTGAGTGAGAGAAAAAATAATAGTCCCTATCACTGCGCAGTATTAAACTAGTTATGCTGAATGAACTGAAAAAGCTTCTTTTTCTGCTTATATTACTGAAGCATTTATGCAAAAAAAAAAAAAATACAGGATCCATTATGTAGTTAAAACCTACCATCAGATATGTAAGAGAATTTCATTTGCTCTATTGTTCCAAAAAGCAATCAAAATAGAAGAAACAATAGGCAAAAACACACAGTGTACAGTAGAATAAGGTGAAGCTGTGCAAATGGTAGAAGGCAGAATATGAATAGAGATTCAGATTCCTATTTAGGGTGATAGAAATGCATGGAGTGCTTTTGCACAAGTTAGATAGGCTACAAAAATACTGTCATTGGCTGTCAGCAGCTGAGGATAATTCATTCATGTATGCCTTCAATAACCAGCAGCACAGGGGAAGGGTAGTGACAGCAGTAAACAGAATGTTGAGGTGTAACAAAGAGTGGATAAACTCCAGAAGCAAGAAACAGCCATCTGACTTCTCAAAGGATTCCAGAGAAAACCTACCAGAAAGGTGCATGGGATGAGGGGAAAAGATTATGACCAAACATTAGATGACCTAGTGTCCTTGTGCTGTCTTCACCAGAGGACAGAAGAAGCAGGGGAGACATGCTGTGCATGCAGAAGATTATGTCAGAGATATGTGAAGAGGTCATCCTTGATAGGAAGGACCTTGGCGTATAAAGTGTGCAGACTGTACTGACCAATTACTTACTGTATCTGTAAAAGCAATTCTTCGTGGAGAAAGGTGTGGGCACATGGAATGCGTTACCCAAATGAGAGATGGAAAGGTAATCCTTGGAGCCATTCAAGAGAGCATGGGGCAGGTTGAAAAAGAATGAGAGAGCCACAAGGATGGAAGGAAGGCAGAATGTTAAATGCACTGAAATGTTAAGTAGATAGGTTTATTGTTTCCTTTTGCCAACAGCAAATGCAAAGAAACCTGAGTTTATAGACTTGATTTGTGCGCTGCTAGGGAAGCCTGGAGGAAGGCATAGATTTAGTTCCTAGATACTAGATCTTTATTGCTGGGGGAGGGATTGGAGTAGGGACTCTAACATAAAATCCTCCATTGCGGAATGGAGGATTACCCATCACTTTCCCACAAGAAGCTGAGAAGCACAAAATACAAGCAAGCTAGAAGACAGGCAGGTCCATACATGCCATCATTGTTTCACTGTATATCCATGTCTGAAGGGACATTATGCCAAATTAAGTAAAAATCCAGCTCCTCTAGTATGATGAAGCATTTGTACCACACCAACTAATTCCAATGTAACAAAACCAAAAACGAGCATACGGTGAGGCAAATCTGCCATAAAGATGGAGTCACATCCAACAGATGGTCATGGCTGAGCAAGTGCAGATCAGGAAACTTGGAACGTGTGCTTGGAAATGACGTGCAAAGTCTGTATAATAAAAGAAAACAATTCTCCCCAGAGCAATGATGTGCAAAGTCTGTATAATAAAAGAAAGCAATTCTCCCCAGAGCAATGATGTGCAAAGTCTTTATAATAAAAGAAAACAATTCTCCCCAGAGCAATGATGTGCAAAGTCTGTATAATAAAAGAAAACAATTCTCCCCAGAGCAATGATGTGCAAAGTCTGTATAATAAAAGAAAACAATTCTCCCCAGAGCAATGATGTGCAAAGTCTGTATAATAAAAGAAAACAATTCTCCCCAGAGCAAGGCCAACTATTAATTTAAATACTGCCACTTCCACTAAAAACGGGTTATTTTTTAAGTATGTTTGAAAGTTCATAAGTGATATCCGTTATTGCAAGGATCCAATGTTAAATCACAGTAGCTTTTCTGAACATGAAGAGATTGCTAATATACTCTGAAATAGGTTTAGTTTCAATATCTTCTTTCCCTCCCCTTCAGTGTTCCCCACACTCTCTGCATTCTAAGCCACCATCCCCTAAAATTATTTCCAAGCAGGTTCTTTCTGCATTTTGTAAAGCCAAAAACATCATTTGAATGGGTCCTAACAATACACCAGACAATCTCTTGGTCAGACTAAACATTGCCTTACTGAACCCCCTCCCCCTCCTTAATTTATTTTGCCATAGCCTCTCCACTAGATACACATCTGTAGCCTTTAGAAAAGCCTTTGTGTTTCTCCTCCAAAATGATGGTCCTACAACTGACTCTAGGAATTACAGAACTACAGACCAATCAGTCTTGTATTACTTGCAAGGTCAAGGAATGTATTACAGTCAAGCGAAGAACCATTAGTAAACTGCAGTCCCTCAACCCCAATCAATTTGGTTTCATAAAAGGTAAATCCTGCATAATTAATTTTGTAGATTTCTTTGAAAAAGTTACTGATGCCGTGGATAATGGCCCTGCTGATCTCACTGCCTACATTGATCTAGCTAAAGCCTCTGACATTATCCTTGTCTTTGGTGTTGTTGACAAGCTTACCTGCCTGACCATTAATCCTTAGCTGAGCAATTGGCTGTTAGGCAGAACTCACATTGCGAAACTGGTGGTGCATTGTCCTCTAAAAGACTCATCACTAGTGGTGTCCCTCAGACTTCTGTGTTGAGCCACCTTCTCTTTGGCACATGCTTTTCTAACATCAAAGCCATTAAAGGCCTATGACTAGCTAAGTTTGCTGATGACTACAAAATCAGCACTGCCAGAAACTCTTCCACTGTACCTGTATAGTCCAAGAAGGGTTAGATCACCCCAATAATTGGTGTACTGACCATTATGTGAAACTCAGTGCTAGAAGAATGTTGCATAATACTTGCTTTGTTCTTCTCCACAAGATGAACTTCCTGACGTTCATATCTTCAACACACACAGCAACTTAGTAATGGTCGGATACCTATTCATAATCTGCTGTACTTCTAATAGCATTTTGTTGACTGATCTCACTTTAACAGTGCCAAATATATACTGGACTCTTCACTAAACATCACGCCTATGTTAACTGACTGGCAACTTTTCTGATTTTGTTGTAACTCTTATGACTTGTCCACAGATATAAGGATCATCTTCTGTTCTCTCTTGTTTCATTAAAATATTGGAACTGATCCTTTTAAAATGTTGTACCA